>NC_054556.1:26851958-26946958 GCF_017654505.1 Polyodon spathula | reverse complement strand
ACACACACACACACACACAACAATTCAATTCAGGCTTGTCTTTGTTGTATAACAAGAACTGGTGTCTAAGGCACATCAAAGCAGGCGTGTTTAATCAGCTAAGAATAATGCTGCTTCCCTCGTGTGCTGTTAGACAGACGAGGGTCACTGTGTGCTGAGTTAAAATCCCAGTCAAAGATGCCAAAAGAATGACATTCAAAGTAAATGTAGTAAAATAATATGAAGCAGGATTAACAGTGGTAAGCAGCAGCTCTTCCCAGGCCATGGCAGGCTTCCTTCATTCCTCCAGCTTCCCAGCGTCTAACATCCAGCACCTCATCTGAATCAGTGTGCCTGCAGCTCACAGCTCTGTCTCTGCTAATCTTAATTCATCTGAATGCTGTTTCAGAGCCAAGACCTTTGAGATGCCAGACAGCTAGACAGCTAGACCCAGGGGACCCTTTCCCTTCAGCAGCCTTTAACGTTCAAGCATGTTACACCTTTTATTCATAATCCCAGAACTCCTCTTCAGCCAGGGGGAGAGGGGTGCGTTACAGATTTGAAACGAAAAGTAAACGAGGCAAACCTCAGAACGGTCCGACGGTGTTTTATCCAGAGCCTCAAACTGCACCCCTGTAATTCATCTGGTATTTTGATTGACACCCACTAGAGTTTGTATTGGTTTGTATCGGGCTGTTAAAGAAACCGTTCATCATGCCGCAGCGCAGCATTTCCCTGCAAGTGTGTCCAGCTGCGTCTGCATTCCCCGATTCTCTCTTCCTGAGTCTGTGTCCATCCTCTGCTGCTGCTGTTGTTTTTTTTAATATATTAGAGCTTTTTTTTTCACTTGCCCTTTCAAGGACCGTCACGCAACAGCGATACGAGGCGTCCCTGTTTTATATTACTCCAATCAGCCTTTTAAAATGTTTTCAGACACTGTTGTGCTGGACTAGTTCGAAAGCATGGAAAATAATGATCTAAGCAGCAGCCACGGCAATGAAGGACCCTCCAGATCACACCTAGACACCCTGTGTCTAACAGGAGAGAAATGAAGCGTTAGGAAATGTGCCGCACTCCCCTTTAAGCACAGGTTTCCCATGTGTGGAGTAGAGCTTCATAGACATGGGGAAAGAAGAACTAGCCTGTTCTTATAGTGACAGGAGCGTAGTGACATCACTGCAGGGGGAGTCTGTGAGTTTTCCATTACACTTCGTTTATCTTTGGGTTGAATGTGTTATGAATGTGTTATGAATGTGTTGTTTATGTGTTATTAATGTGTTGTGAATTTGTTGAAGCCATGCTCTCTTAGTAGACCTCTAAACCCCTTACTGTGATTGTTCTGTCACTGTGACTCTTAACAGGTTCACACAAGTTGTCGGAAGTCGTCTTTGCGCTCTGGTTTGCTGAGTCGTTAGTGGCTGTCTAGTCCCAACTCTGTGCTCCTGGACTGTTGTTGGACTTACTGTGATTTCAGAAAAGGGACAGCACCCCCTGCTGTGATGACCAGCACCTCTTTATAGACCTGACTGTCATAAGAGGTCAGGTCACCCATCACAGACCAGGCACACCCTGCTCATCTTCTGACTCCAGGGTAGTGTGACACCGATCAGGACCTGGGGAAACCAAGCAGCTCCCGTATCGTTTGAAAAGAAATCACTGTGATCAGTTGGCTCCTATTGGTTCGGCATCAAAAGCCATGGAGGTGCAAAGGCAAGGAGTGCAACATTTGTATCCAACTCTGGCTTTGAAAGGACAGTGTATTGTTCTCAATCAGCCGGTCTGGATTGATTAGCGAAATGAGATAGCCATTCGTAGAATGCAGTTGAGGCTAAATGCTACATTCGATAGTTTTGACCTTGCATGGCAGGAGAGCGAGAGAGCGAGAGTGAGAGAGAGAGAGAGGGAGAAAGAGAGGGAGAGGTCTCGTGTTTAAGAGAGGCACTGGGAGAGCAGAGATGAGGCACTGGGAGAGAGAGGGGAGAAAGATGAGGACTGGCACACGCTGTGGAGTGTTTAGGAGAGGGCACAGAGGTCTAGTGTTTAAAGATGAGGCACTGGGACACGCTGTGGTCTCGTGTTTAAAGATGAGGCACTGGGAGGCGCTGTGGTCTCGTGTTTAGAGATGAGGCACTGGGACACGCTGTGGTCTCGTGTTTAAAGATGAGGCACTGGGACACGCTGTGGTCTCGTGTTTAAAGATGAGGCACTGGGACACGCTGTGGTCTCGTGTTTAAAGATGAGGCACTGGGACACGCTGTGGTCTCGTGTTTAAAGATGAGGCACTGGCACACGCTGTGGTCTCGTGTTTAAAGATGAGGCACTGGCACACGCTGTGGTCTCGTGTTTAAAGATGAGGCACTGGGACACGCTGTGGTCTCGTGTTTAAAGATGAGGCACTGGGACACGCTGTGGTCTCGTGTTTAAAGATGAGGCACTGGCACACGCTGTGGTCTCGTGTTTAAAGATGAGGCACTGGGACACGCTGTGGTCTCGTGTTTAAAGATGAGGCACTGGCACACTCTGTGGTCTCGTGTTTAAAGATGAGGCACTGGCACACTCTGTGGTCTCGTGTTTAAAGATGAGGCACTGGCACACTCTGTGGTCTCGTGTTTAAAGATGAGGCACTGGGACACGCTGTGGTCTCGTGTTTAAAGATGAGGCACTGGGACACGCTGTGGTCTCGTGTTTAAAGATGAGGCACTGGGACACGCTGTGGTCTCGTGTTTAAAGATGAGGCACTGGCACACGCTGTGGTCTCGTGTTTAAAGATGAGGCACTGGGACACGCTGTGGTCTCGTGTTTAAAGATGAGGCACTGGGACACGCTGTGGTCTCGTGTTTAAAGATGAGGCACTGGGACACGCTGTGGTCTCGTGTTTAAAGATGAGGCACTGGCACACGCTGTGGTCTCGTGTTTAAAGATGAGGCACTGGGACACGCTGTGGTCTCGTGTTTAAAGATGAGGCACTGGCACACGCTGTGGTCTCGTGTTTAAAGATGAGGCACTGGCACACGCTGTGGTCTCGTGTTTAAAGATGAGGCACTGGGACACGCTGTGGTCTCGTGTTTAAAGATGAGGCACTGGCACACGCTGTGGTCTCGTGTTTAAAGATGAGGCACTGGCACACGCTGTGGTCTCGTGTTTAAAGATGAGGCACTGGCACACGCTGTGGTCTCGTGTTTAAAGATGAGGCACTGGGACACGCTGTGGTCTCGTGTTTAAAGATGAGGCACTGGCACACTCTGGGTCTCGTGTTTAAAGATGAGGCACTGGGACACGCTGTGGTCTCGTGTTTAAAGATGAGGCACTGGCACACGCTGTGGTCTCGTGTTTAAAGATGAGGCACTGGGACACGCTGTGGTCTCGTGTTTAAAGATGAGGCACTGGGACACGCTGTGGTCTCGTGTTTAAAGATGAGGCACTGGGACACGCTGTGGTCTCGTGTTTAAAGATGAGGCACTGGCACACTCTGTGGTCTCGTGTTTAAAGATGAGGCACTGGCACACTCTGTGGTCTCGTGTTTAAAGATGAGGCACTGGCACACGCTGTGGTCTCGTGTTTAAAGATGAGGCACTGGCACACGCTGTGGTCTCGTGTTTAAAGATGAGGCACTGGCACACTCTGTGGTCTCGTGTTTAAAGATGAGGCACTGGCACACTCTGTGGTCTCGTGTTTAAAGATGAGGCACTGGGACACGCTGTGGTCTCGTGTTTAAAGATGAGGCACTGGGACACGCTGTGGTCTCGTGTTTAAAGATGAGGCACTGGGACACGCTGTGGTCTCGTGTTTAAAGATGAGGCACTGGGACACGCTGTGGTCTCGTGTTTAAAGATGAGGCACTGGGACACGCTGTGGTCTCGTGTTTAAAGATGAGGCACTGGGACACGCTGTGGTCTCGTGTTTAAAGATGAGGCACTGGGACACGCTGTGGTCTCGTGTTTAAAGATGAGGCACTGGCACACGCTGTGGTCTCGTGTTTAAAGATGAGGCACTGGGACACGCTGTGGTCTCGTGTTTAAAGATGAGGCACTGGGAATTGGCTGACCTGGGAATTGGCTGACCTGGGAATTGGCTGATTTGTTTTTTAAACTGCGGTCCTGATGCAGATGCCAAGCGGCTCTCTGGAATTCAGGCCCTGTCATTCCAGCTGAAGTGAGAGAGGATCTGACTGTTTGTCTTCTAATGAGGGTTTCATGTGTCATTGTCCTCAGCCAGGTCACTGGACTGCCAGGGCCTCAGTTCACCTCATTGTCTGTGTGGTGTGCTGTGTCAGAAATACCTCACTGCTCTTTACCCTTAGGAAGTTTACCACGGTAAAGAATAAGAGTAGCAGCATGGCACTGGATAGAAGAGAAATCCACATACAGCCCCTCGCTAAGAGAAAGGGTGCAGAGCTTGCTTTTGGCATGGAGACTAAACTGCTCCCTCCCTCACCCTTAAGAGAAATATTACTCCTTCCAGTCCAGGGCAGGCTTGAGGCATGGAGACAGAACTCCCTCACTCACCCCCTAAGAGAAAGGGTGCTCCCTCCAGTCCAGGGCAGGCTTGAAGCATGGAGACAGAACTCCCTCACTCACCCCCTAAGAGAAAGGGTGCTCCCTCCAGTCCAGGGCAGGCTTGAAGCATGGAGACAGAACTCCCTCACTCACCCCCTAAGAGAAACGGTGCTCCCTCCAGTCCAGGGCAGGCTTGAAGCATGGAGACAGAACTCCCTCACTCACCCCCTAAGAGAAACGGTGCTCCCTCCAGTCCAGGGCAGGCTTGAAGCATGGAGACAGAACTCCCTCACTCACCCCCTAAGAGAAAGGGTGCTCCCTCTAGTCCAGGGCAGGCTTGAAGCATGGAGACAGAACTGCTGCCATTGAGGTATGCTTGTGGGGCAATGTGAGAAAGCTGAGATTCCCACTAGCGATGCTCTGAGGATGAATGGAGAAGACAATGTTCACCTTGATCAATGGCAAGCACTCATAAAACAAAAAAAGAGAGAGAAATCACTTTCCGTAATGACAATCAATAGAACCGAACTGTAACTCATCAGTTTCCTGTTAGTTGAGGTGCATATTGTGTGAGCGTGTGCGTGGGAGAGAGATGGAGTCACCCTTCTGTTCTCAGAAAGCCCTTGCTTCAACGCTTTACTCAAATGGAAGGGCACAAGAACAAAAGAAAGCCTAATTTCACTGACAAGCACTTGAATCACCAGTAAGTCTGTTTGAAATTCACGATTCGCTGGTACGCTGGCAGAGAGGCAGCTGGCTAGTGTGAGGGAAAGCTAACAAGGATGCATCTGAGCACAGCAGCTGTTTCACACACTGTAAATGATGTGTCAGCTACTGTATGTACCAAGGCTGAGTTTAAAACCTAAAAGAGCCTGGGCTAACTAGTGAGTGGATAATGCATTGATCAGGCTTACCTACTAATTATAGCAAATACTGCCATTGCACGACTCTTTATTCGCTCTCTCTGCTTTGCCTCCCTGCAGAGCGCTCTCACTCTGTCTCTCAGTGACTCTGTCAGTGAGCGTGGCGGTGAGGATAAGGGGGGCTGGCGCAGTAGCTCTCTCTGCTTTGCCTCCCTGCAGAGCGCTCTCACTCTGTCTCTCAGTGACTCTGTCAGTGAGCATGGCGGTGAGGATAAGGGGGGCTGGCGCAGTCGCTCTCTCTGCTTTGCCTCCCTGCAGAGCGCTCTCACTCTGTCTCTCAGTGACTCTGTCAGTGAGCGTGGCGGTGAGGATAAGGGGGGCTGGCGCAGTCGCTCTCTCTGCTTTGCCTCCCTGCAGAGCGCTCTCACTCTGTCTCTCAGTGACTCTGTCAGTGAGCGTGGCGGTGAGGATAAGGGGGGCTGGCGCAGTAGCTCTCCCTGCTTTGCCTCCCTGCAGAGCGCTCTCACTCTGTCTCTCAGTGACTCTGTCAGTGAGCGTGGCGGTGAGGATAAGGGGGGCTGGCGCAGTAGCTCTCTCTGCTTTGCCTCCCTGCAGAGCGCTCTCACTCTGTCTCTCAGTGACTCTGTCAGTGAGCGTGGCGGTGAGGATAAGGGGGGCTGGCGCAGTCGCTCTCTCTGCTTTGCCTCCCTGCAGAGCGCTCTCACTCTGTCTCTCAGTGACTCTGTCAGTGAGCGTGGCGGTGAGGATAAGGGGGGCTGGCGCAGTAGCTCTCTCTGCTTTGCCTCCCTGCAGAGCGCTCTCACTCTGTCTCTCAGTGACTCTGTCAGTGAGCGTGGCGGTGAGGATAAGGGGGGCTGGCGCAGTCGCTCTCTCTGCTTTGCCTCCCTGCAGAGCGCTCTCACTCTGTCTCTCAGTGACTCTGTCAGTGAGCGTGGCGGTGAGGATAAGGGGGGCTGGCGCAGTCGCTCTCTCTGCTTTGCCTCCCTGCAGAGCGCTCTCACTCTGTCTCTCAGTGACTCTGTCAGTGAGCGTGGCGGTGAGGATAAGGGGGGCTGGCGCAGTAGCTCTCTCTGCTTTGCCTCCCTGCAGAGCGCTCTCACTCTGTCTCTCAGTGACTCTGTCAGTGAGCGTGGCGGTGAGGATAAGGGGGGCTGGCGCAGTCGCTCTCTCTGCTTTGCCTCCCTGCAGAGCGCTCTCACTCTGTCTCTCAGTGACTCTGTCAGTGAGCGTGGCGGTGAGGATAAGGGGGGCTGGCGCAGTAGCTCTCTCTGCTTTGCCTCCCTGCAGAGTGCTCTCACTCTGTCTCTCAGTGACTCTGTCAGTGAGCGTGGCGGTGAGGATAAGGGGGGCTGGCGCAGTCGCTCTCTCTGCTTTGCCTCCCTGCAGAGCGCTCTCACTCTGTCTCTCAGTGACTCTGTCAGTGAGCGTGGCGGTGAGGATAAGGGGGGCTGGCGCAGTAGCTCTCTCTGCTTTGCCTCCCTGTCTGCAGAGCGCTCTCACTCTGTCTCTCAGTGACTGTCAGTGAGCGTGGCGGTGAGGATAAGGGGGGCTGGCGCAGTCACTCTCTCTGCTTTGCCTCCCTGCAGAGTGCTCTCACTCTGTCTCTCAGTGACTCTGTCAGTGAGCGTGGCGGTGAGGATAAGGGGGGCTGGCGCAGTCGCTCTCTCTGCTTTGCCTCCCTGTCTGCAGAGCGCTCTCACTCTGTCTCTCAGTGACTGTCAGTGAGCGTGGCGGTGAGGAGAAAGGGGATTGGATCCCTCCGTCTAGAGAACCTCACAGATCTGCATCACCATGGAAACCCCTGGCTCAGTGATGGCTAGGAGATGAGTGTGTGAAGAATGCACAAGTACACAGCAATTTCATTGCAGTGTGGCTGCAGTCTAGACACTGCAGGACTGTGCTCAACCCAGGAGCTTCCTCATAGTGCACACATTTCAGAGAGAGGTGGGGGTTTGTGAGCATCACTGAATTACTTCATTGAAGGTTTTAAGATCCATCTTCATACCTCTTATACCTCTCAATATCATCGCTGCTCCCTTTTTCTTTCTGTTAAAGGTACGTTGTTTCTTTGCTTGTCTTTTATAATTCAGCTTGGACTATGCAGGGAATTTCAAAGACCAGGCTATCTGCTATTTTGCCTATCATGACTAGCAACACGAAGATGCAGCTGTTATACTGTATATTACAGGACTCGCCTCACAGGTGTTTCTTAAAAAATAAGTTTTGGGACAGCGGTCTCATCAGCAGACAGTGGTCCCCAGTGCATTCCTGTTTCAGAATAATCTGCCGTTTACATAACAACTGAATCAGTCAAAACAGTGCGCAGGTATATCCCACTCCCTGTGTTATTCCTTAGAGATGGTCTCAGTCTGATGAAGTGTGGCTCCCTCTAGTGCCTGTCTTTTGTATTGCAAATACCAACGCAGCAGCAAGCCAACTTCCTCGCACCCCCACGCCTTGTTAATTGCAGCGCAGAAATGCAGTCTGTAGCGGAGCCCCTTTGGTCATTGTTGTAAAGAGACAGTGTGCCTCAGTTCTAACCCACCGAGGATCACTCTGTCCTCAGATTGCCTGATTCTTCTCACCGTGGAGTGAAAGGAAGGCTCATTAAAAAGTGGACTCAAAGAACGGTCCTTTGTTTTTCAGTACATACTGTAATAAGAGCGAGATCGCCAGCACATCTGAACCGTGTTTGTTCTAGTAAAGACTCACGCATTCAAAGGCCAATCTGATTATTTGTTTTGTTATTTTTCACGAATTTACCTTTCTTTCCCTTAAAAAAAGTTTACCACGGTCAACGCATAGCAAAGTGCTGTGAGGTCCCTAATAATACACGGGATGCTGAGCTGGGGAATTCCAGAGGCATTATCTGCATGCATCCACAGACTCCACCGTGGTTTCTGCTTTGAAAGAAAAATGACAGCGCAATTATTCTTCAAGCCACAAGATGGCGCATGGCATCCAAGGAAAGAGTGAATGCATTTGGAAACGTGCTTGAATACTCCTGACTGATAAACACAGCTGTTAATCTTTTCTATTCTGCAGTCTCATAGAAACATGTTCATTGATATACAGTATAGGGGCTGTAGTGTTTGCGATCCCAGAGAGGAAACACTGTGAACACAGCAGCACAAACGATATGCCAGTGCTGGCCCTATTGCAGAGTCAGTTCCATGCAGTTATGGGACAATGCTTTCTGAAGGGATGATTCGCTGAGAGGAATCTGAAGTCAGAATGAAGTCTGTCACCATTCAAATGTAGAATTCAATAGCGGCTATACAATACCTTGAACACTATTGTATTGTATTTTTAAAACCTGCTTTTTTTCCCTTCAGCAGAACTAACTGAACTTTATTAAGTTGATATAATCGGTAAACTGTGTGGATTCTAAAGAAATTCCTGAATATATTTACAAAATATTGCGATATAAGATACAGCTGTAGAGCTGGTGCATTCATTTTTTGCGCATCTTTTAGCGAACTGCGTTAATTAATAGCAGTGATTAATAATAACTGTCTTTCGTTGTGTGTGATGTGAATTGGAATCTGCATTTGACCGACTTTGGCTGCAGAAGGTCGGAGAGGAGGAAAGGAGAGTTGTCTCAGTTTAGATCGTGCATTGGTTCAGCTAAACCAGACTTTCACAAAGCTGAGAGGGAAGTGTTGTTTATAATCCCACAAGAGTATCTCAATGTGATGCCGCGCCACACTGTAACAGTGACTCGGCGCTTCAAAATGACACGGCTGAAAGGACGCTTTGGGTCTCTAGATTCGTGGCAACAGATGGATTTGATTCCCAGCACAATGCAACAGTTTGGTAGGAATCGGGATGACAGTAGCCCGTCGGAGTGAACAGTAAGAAAACGGAGAAAAAAAAGAATACTTTGTCTGAATAGATGGGATATTTCTCCTGCAGCGCGCATGTGGAATTGAGTTTGATTCTCATGTGTAAATTCAAGAGATGGAAAAGCCTGCCTTTGAGTCCCAGTGGATCACACATCAGTCACTAGAATACTATATCTGGAAACAGGGAAAGGGATTAGGCTATCATGAGCCGCTGGAGAAGTGACGTGTTTATTAGCGCGTTTTCCCCTCGGTGAGGACGCTGTTTGTCGCGCTGTAACAGCTTGAGTTTAATTATTTGTTAACTGAACGATATGCAGTATGCAGTGGAGCGCTAGGGGATCAATGGACTTGTCTTTCACCGCTTACCCCCGGGGTCAACAGCAGAGTCCAGGACTCGGTGTCAGTGTTGTCGTCTTCTTGTAAGCAGGGCAGTGCTAGTACACATATCATTAATGCAACAGCAAGATTCGTTTTATATTGTCTTGTATGAAGAGTGTGAATGAATGAATACATTAGAGCTAGTACATCAACAGCGCAGTTTTGGAGCTGTGAATTGGATGTGGACCCCACTGGTGTTTTGAGCTTGTCTTGCTCGCTGTTTAACGCAGCACACAGAGCCTCACAGAGACGCCTGCTCTGCACATTTGCATTTTTATAGGAATCTGCAATCAGAAAGAATGAGCCGGTCCCGCGGGCGCTCAAGGAGGATGCTTGAGGTCAGTGTTTTCTGCCTCTGATTTATGGCAGATGCAAGCCGAGGGCAGGGGTGGCAATGTTTTGAAGCACAGTAACACAAATACAGATCTGCTTCATCAAGGGACAGCAAGTGTGGAGGAATGCACTGCAGTTCGTGGCTGGATACAATTAATTTGGACAGAAACTGCATTAACATCTCGACAGAACAGACGGTCCTCGGTCATAAAATGCGCTGGCCTGCAGCCACTGGGTATCTTACTGATAATGGTCCTGTATACTGGGTACAGGCGCTTATTAAACAAAGCATTCCTCCAGGGTTGGGGTGAAATATAGAGAAACGAGGGAAGGAAGGAAATATATGACACCATTTTTTTTCTGTCCTTGCACCAGTGAAATTATTTTTTTCCTGCAGGTTTTTATGTTACAAAACTAGTTAATAAAAGGGCATCTGTTGTGTTTTTTTTTTTTGTGGATAATTTAGCACACATTTTGATTTGATGGTTTCTTTTTTTATCATTCACACAAATGAAACACACAGTCCATGTGATATACAGTAATGTCTCATGCCTGAAGACTTGGTTTTGCATTAGAAAATACTGCACGTGATCAGAAGTGTTCTTTGATGCTTTCATGCAATACAGCTTCCTCACCCCCACATTATGTGCAGGCTGAGTACTAGGAGGTATCTGCATTACATTTCTGGCTGTGGAAATGACTGGCATGGAGATGCAACAAGCTGGCACAATAGCAATCACAATGACTGCAGTCCCCAACCTCTACCAGCAGGGGTCACTATGATCCAGCAAGGATGGTTGGCAGTACAACAAGAAAAGCACAAATCTAAATAAGAAAGCATGGCATCTTCCCTCATTGAACGCACCAGTGAAGCTGCCAGTCTGTTATCAGTGTTTGTGGCTTATTGATTTCTTTAATTTATCCAGCCCTGTGATATTAAAGGTTGTGACTCAATGCCACTTTTCGGTGGAACAGTCCTGCTAATGACCACGGTGTTATTAAACGACTCTGTCCGAAGCGATAGATTATTACTTTACAGAGCAGCTGCCACACCTGTCCAGAGGAGCTGTTTGAAGGTGGGTAGAATAAGGGCTCAGGATTCAAGCAGGTTAGTGTGATGACAGACTGGGGAGAAGCGCTGGATCACTTCGTGTCGCTCTTTTAAATGAAACCGTCCCGTCAGAAATCCTGTTGAAAGTCAACAACATGTGGTTCGGTGACAGTGGATGTGCAGAACCCTCACCATGGAGACGACCCTGTGGTGACCTAATACCTGCGGATTCTGGCCTGTCTGGCCTCCCAGGAAGTGTGACATAACAAAAAGAGCCGTCAGGATGCCCTGCGACGGCTGCTTTGCAGCTTCTCACACTGGTGGCATTTTGTGCACCTCGCCAATGATACCATTGCCGTTCAAAGAAGTTAAAAAGCACTGCTGCCATCAATAACGGTGACTTTTTGTAGGGATGTGTTTGGTTTTAACATCTGTGAATGTTTGATGTAAAATTCAATCCTGTGGAATTATTGCATGTTTTAAGCACAGGCAGCTTTGGGAGCTGTGTTTGCAGGTTCGTTCACACAATGTCAGAAGGTATTTAACCCTCCTACTTGGAGGTCTCTAACCCCTTCTCTACCCTCTTCTTTCTTAATCCTCTGTGTTTGTTCGAGCTCCTCTAGTCAGTCACTCGTGGTGCAAAAACATACATTGAAGAAGTTGAGAAGTGAGCTGTCTCTCTCTCTCGCTGTCTTGCTGCAGCTAGTGTGCTGCTCGTTGACAGATTTGTTGAAGCTGCAACAGGAGGGAGCAGCTCTCTCTCTCTCCCTCTCCCTCTCCCTCTCCCTCTCTCTCTCTCTATCTCTCTCTCTCCCTCTCCCTCTCCCTCTCCCTCTCTCCCACTCTCTCTCTCTGTCTCTGTCTTTCTCGCTCTCTCCTGGTTTGGTGCATTGCAGTACCTTCACCACCTAGCTGAAGGGAGTCCTCAGCTAACCAATAAAAAGCAGAACGTTGCTACGGTTTCACAACAGCTTTCTATCCCACATGCCTGAGCCCCAGACACCATGCCTCCCTTGCAGCTTCCCTGCGTGCTGCTATTTCTATTATTGACATGTTATTTCACTCCTGAATGGCAGACAGTGCTTGGGGACAGATGTATAGAAATCAATCGTGTGTCAGCACAGGGATGGAACCAGCCAGCACCAACATTCCATTCAATGATTCTGTTCCATTCCTTCCCTAAACAGTTACACCTGAAGATTATAGCATGATGGCCACAGACACTTCAGTGCAATGGGAATCGTCGAGGCATCATTAGGGACAGGTTGGAATAAAGATCTTGAGTGCAGTGGGTTCCTCAAGGAAGACATGACATGCTTTAGAGATCAGCAGGGCTGTCACCCCCAGTGGTCTCATTACTTCCTGGACCTCAAGCTTAGTTGAGCGCTTCTTTCCAGTTTGCACTGAGCCTTGCAGAAGCTGATAAGAAGTGGCACACTCTGCACTGTGTAAGACGGGTTATTGGCAGACCTGCACCTTTACTGAGCACCACAGCGATCGCTAGTAAAACAGCTCTCTGATACGCCACAGAATCGATACGCTACAGGAGTTCAAGATTCCCCTCCCGAATATATGGCTTGTTGCAGACCTCAGGCTTACACTGCACATTTACCATGGCTTATAGTTTACAGAGTGCAGAGTGCATCTCCCATCTCAACTGTTTGATAGGGTTACAATGATACAGACATGTCTGCTGTGCAAGAGGGTTTTTTTTGGCACAGCTATGTTGATAGTCTGGCTATAACAAGGCATCACAAAACACAAACAGATACCATATGGAACAGGGCTGTCTAATGGATTGCTCCTGTTCCATATATGGCTTGCTGAGCGCTCCACAATATGGCAAAAACAAATGCAAGTGTTTAGATGTGCAACCTGTTCAATGAACACAAAATACTGGAGGTAAAGTGGTGTCCAGTTTGTTATTTTTTGTTTCGTTTTTTTCGTGGCTCTTTAGAACTCTCTGGTCCTCTCTGCATGATCAGTAATGAGAAGGAAAAGGTGCTTGTCGAATCTGTTGATAAAGCAAAAGACAAGACAAGCCTGCTGTGGAGATCCCCAAGAAAACCACTGTGTTAAAAATACTGCACACAAATATTCACCAGGGTATTTGAAATGTAACCTCTGATTCAATATTAAAGGCAATAATGGTGTACATTTATCCCACTAATTCAATAATCGATTTATTTGATATCACATTTGCTGTACACAGCGCACGTGCAAATACAATTCTATATTGTACAAGTGGCTTAGGGGACTCATAATTGGACCTGTCTCGAAGACTTTTCGAACTGATCCCTTCATGCTAAATTGCATGATCACTGCCCGGAAACAGTTTCTGATGAGGTGTGTGATCTGACTGGAGTTTACTGAAGAGAGTCTGTGAGAGCTGTACTGCTAATGATGGGGGTTAAGACAATGACGGGGGTTAGATTAACTACCCACCCCCGATGGAAAGGGAGGTATGCCTGCACAGCAAGCTTAGAAGCAGAGCTCCACCAGGTGTGCTTTTCATTGTAAGGAACCCCTCTTTCTCTATGCATCCAAACTCTTAAAACAGCTTCAAGAATGTGAAGTGTGGAAGGAATGAACCCAACCCCTTCACCTCCAGCTGACTTGAACCAGGAATTAGTTCTCGGTTCGTTTCCGTTGCCTTGCCAACAGAGAAACGAAAACTAGTTTCCGACTCACGCGCCGACGATAAAGCTGCTGCTGTTTATAAGCTGAAAGCATCCTCAGCTGGAGACGAAAGTGTGCTTTTGAAACATGCACCAGAATGTATGATTTGTGTGTGCAAGTTCCAGCCTCCTCCTCCTCCTCCTCCTCCTCCTCCTCCTCCTCAGCAGATGGGCTGATTCAGTGGCTCGGGAGGAGAGAGACGCTGAGGAGCACGTCAGCTCTGCAAGCGCTTGGCTGTTCTCACCAAACACAGCAACACAATCATACAGACAGCCTGCTATGCAGTGGAAAGGGCTAAGTGGATGGGTCAATTGAAAAGCCGAGACTGTAGAGTATATGATGATATACGTCCATTTGGCTGGCAGAAGTACCTATGGGTGGTTAATGTAAAAGTTGTAATTGATTGCTGGTACTCTGTTTGCTCAGGGCTCATGGTTATTGTAACCGAGTCTCTTGTCTCGTGTCTCTAAATCTACACGAAGAGAAGCACATGACGGGCGCTGGTGTCTCCATTGCAGTTTAACACGTATATTTTCTATGTGATTAATATAAGGAAATCAGATCTAAACTTGAAAGGGTACCTGACTAAATCTTGTGTGCTTCTGTGTGATTCTTTGTGTCGTCTTTAATACAATAAGAAAGTAGACGACGTGTCTGTCTTTGGTTAAGAGATGTAAAACAAAGCTCTCTGTTGCTAATGCTGTACCAATTGTACAAAGGAGTTCATTACTACAGATTATTTTCTGCTGTGACTTTCTTAATGAAGGCATTAGAATAAATTGTCAGTTTCTTCACTGCCATTGCGGGGAAATGACGGGAGTGCTTTTTTTATTTCTTTATTTATTTTAGTGCCAGGAGTCTTCTGAATTTATTCCCCTGATCAGGGAGCGCAGAGGGCTAGCCCAGTGGTAATTTGAATTAAAATTGATTTTGGCTGCAAACGGAAGGAGGCTGCTGTAATAGATAATGGCAGCGGTGAGAAACTCATATCAAGGATCCCTTTTCAACACTTGGGCTGTAATTGAAAACCCTGCTTGTCGTGCCCTGCTTTGATTGTTCTTATTACTGTGACGAGGAGCGGCGAGCGCGGGCAGGCAGGCAGCAGCTTCATCTTCACCTTGTTCCAAATCGTTATGGTGCGCCAGCTTCTCCCCTTTCAGAATGGCATGCAGACAGTTCAATAGTGACCAAGCTAACCACCTGTGGAGAGCTGGAATCACACAGCCAAGTGGTAAACCTCCTCTTGAAGGTGCAGGACCAGTGGCCATCACTAGACCCAGCCTGATGCAGGGGGGGCTTCTGCAGAGTCCAGACTGACATTCATTATTAAGACACTTCCAGCTACAGGAGGTTCATGTCCCACCAGCTGAGATTAAATTAAACCAAGATTAGTACTAATTTAAGATTGCTCACAGCTAGCTTTATTTCTGATTTCCAGATCGTTGTGCCAGACAAATTGAATCTGTGGCGTGTTTATTGAATTCTGGGTTAGTGTAGTGCTTATCTCATTGTGGAAGCCTGCAATTAGCGATGCAAGATCTATTGCTGGTGCACCCCAGGGGCAAAATATGACCATAGTGCCAGCAGTATAGAAGCACAACAAATGTATCAGGAAGCAAAAATACATCATTTGTGTTTGCCAGAATTAATTAATAACATCAATTATCAAAAAGATATCGGAAAACCCCCCAGAATGATCCTGCCTGCCACCTTATCTTAATGTGCTTACAGACCGCTGAAATCAGGGATTAGAGTGATGAGCTGCAGTGTGGATGGTACTGGGTTTGAGGAGCTCAGAGGTTAGAGTGCTGGGCTGCAGTGTGGATGGTACTGGGTTTGAGGAGCTCAGAGGTTAGAGTGCTGGGCTGCAGTGTGGATGGTACTGGGTTTGAGGAGCTCAGAGGTTAGAGTGATGAGCTGTAGTGTGGATGGTACTGGGTTTGAGGAACTCAGAGGTTAGAGTGCTGGGCTGCAGTGTGGATGGTACTGGGTTTGAGGAGCTCAGAGGTTAGAGTGCTGGGCTGCAGTGTGGATGGTACTGGGTTTGAGGAGCTCAGAGGTTAGAGTGCTGGGCTGCAGTGTGGATGGTACTGGGTTTGAGGAGCTCAGAGGTTAGAGTGATGAGCTGCAGTGTGGATGGTACTGGGTTTGAGGAGCTCAGAGGTTAAGAACATAAGAACATAAGAAAATTTGCAAACGAGAGGAGGCCATTCGGCCCATCTTGCTCATTTGGTTGTTAGTAGCTTATTGATCCCAGAATCTCATCATTACTGGGGAGTTGATTCCAGACCCTCACAATTCTCTGTGTAAAAAAGTGCCTCCTATTTTCTGTTCTGAATGCCCCTTTGTCTAATCTCCATTTGTGACCCCTGGTCCTTGTTTCTTTTTTCAGGCTGAAAAAGTCCCTTGGGTCGACACTGTCAATACCTTTTAGAATTTTGAATGCTTGAATTAGGTCGCCACGTAGTCTTCTTTGTTCAAGGCTGAACAGATTCAATTCTTTTAGCCTGTCTGCATATGACATGCCTTTTAAGCCCGGAATAATTCTGGTCGCTCTTCTTTGCACTCTTTCTAGAGCAGCAATATCTTTTTTATAGCGAGGTGACCAGAACTGCACACAATATTCAAGATGAGGTCTTACTAGTGCATTGTACAGTTTTAACATTACTTCCCTTGATTTAAATTCAACACTTTTCACAATGTATCCGAGCATCTTGTTAGCCTTTTTTATAGCTTCACCACATTGTCTAGATGAAGACATTTCAACAAAAACTCCTAGGAGTCAACAAAAACTCCTAGGTCTTTTTCATAGATTCCTTCTCCAATTTCAGTATCTCCCATATGATATTTATAATGTACATTTTTATTTCCTGCGTGCAGTACCTTACACTTTTCTCTATTAAATGTCATTTGCCATGTGTCTGCCCAGTTCTGAATCTTGTCTAGATCATTTTGAATGACCTTTGCTGCTACAACAGTGTTTGCCACTCCTCCTACTATTGTGTCGTCTGCAAATTTAACAGGTTTGCTTACTATACCAGAATCTAAATCATTAATGTAGATTAGGAATAGCAGAGGACCTAGTACTGATTCATGTGGTACACCGCTGGTTACCACACTCCATTCTGAGGTTTCTCCTCTAATCAATACTTTCTGTTTTCTACATGTTAACCACTCCCTAATCCGGTTAGAGTGATGAGCTGCAGTGTGGATGGTACTGGGTTTGAGGAGCTCAGAGGTTAGAGTGCTGGGCTGCAGTGTGGATGGTACTGGGTTTGAGGAGCTCAGAGGTTAGAGTGCTGGGCTGCAGTGTGGAAGGCAGGGTGTTTGAGTATCTCAGAGGTTAGAGTGCTGGGCTGCAGTGTGGAAGGCAGGGTGTTTGAGTATCTCAGAGGTTAGAGTGCTGGGCTGCAGTGTGGAAGGCAGTGTGTTTGAGTATCTATCTATCTGTCTATCTATCTATCTATCTATCCATCTATCAGTTTTTACATTCAGCCTGTGTTTCTGACTGCCTATAACACAAGAACCTCTCAGCTGCCCAGTCAATTTTCTAGGTTTTCTGGACAATTTTCTTAATTGGATTTTTCTATAAAAAAAATAATAAAAAAGCAAGTAAGTGTTTCAGTAGAGTGGAGTACCTCATTAGAGAAAAACCCCAAAAAAACCTCCCCTGGCCAAGGGATTGGCAGATCTGCCGGCGCTGTGTTCAAGAGGACCGCCGTTGCCAGGGCAACCAGCAGCAGTCGTGATTGGTTTTTGGAGCAGCGAGAGGAATTACTGCGGAGGATTTGATGCTCTGCACACATCTGAGGTCATCTAATATTGCTGGCTTCCCGGGGAGCGTGGGGAACAACATAGAGAAATACAGTCAGAAATAGGGTTTCCTGTTCACTGCATTGTAATAGTGGACACAAAAATAAACAGCACCCCCTCTACCAGCATGGTAAATCATCGAGCCAGTCACTGCCTCTGTGTGCTGACAACCACAAAGAGAAAGGGAATGGAATGAGGTTTCAGCAAGGATTCATGAGACCACCACCCACTCAAGCACATAGATTCAGGGACGACTCCCATTGCAAAGCAGTTTCACCCATTCCAGGTTTTACAGTGAACTTGATTAGCCACAGTGTAGAGGTAACGAGCGCGCAGTATGCAGGAATGAACACCTGATGGGATGGAAGTATAGCTATTGTTGAAACAAGCCATACTTCTCAATGCATTGTGCACTGGCATGTTTTTCTCGTGTGACCCACATTCCTGATACTAAGGGGACTGGGCTCTGCTATTTCCAGCAGCACTGCAGCATAGAGCAAGACGGTGTGGTAGCCATGGTTACAGAAAACAAAGGCCATGCTTTCTGGGGTCAAAGGGCACTGTATTAAAATGAAGGGATCAATAGCTGTCCCTGGAAGGCAGCATGAGGGTCCAGAACACATTGACCAGAATCCCAGAGATAAGAAGACAGTTCATGACTTCCAGCACCAGGCTTCAGTAATACCTCTAAAAAGCCTGCTGTTTTCATTCAGTCAAGTGCTACAAATCATCAAAATGTGTAGCGTGTAGAGAATTCCGTCATTACCACAAGCTCCCCTGTGTCCCTGTTCTGCTAGCAGGTTATCTGTGAACACCGTATGCAATGTTCTCTGGAATAATGGAAAGCCGGGCTGATTTGAAAGAAATACAGTTCTATTTTTAGAATTAGATCTAGGTTGAAATAAAAACCGGGACTGGATTACTGAGGGGAAAGACATGGGTCCAGATTCTCAAAGCTATTCACACCATATTGTCATTGTTACCTATTTATTTCTGAATTTTAAAAAGGGGAGTAAGGAATAATTAAAGACTGCTTCTGCAAGCCCTTAAATTAGACGTCTTGAGTTGTCAGTTTTTGGTAACATTTCAAAACCCAGTAATTCAGTGGAAAGTTTTCATCCCTTTAAAGAAAGCTTGTTTGATCGCCACACAGACGTGGCTGTTTTCTGGAGACGCACCTTTGTACTCTAAGGTTTTTTGTTGCCTGTTATTTAGAAGCACTGCGTTTTTAAAACGCAGGATTTCAAGGAAATAGAGCAGATTGTGTTACAGGGCTGGCAGGATTAATCCACACAGCGCTTGGGGAGTTTTTGACTAAATGCCTTCTGATCCAGTGAAGCGATCAGGACGCTGGCCTGAGAGGATTGTATTGGTAAAACAGATTACAGTGTTTGACAAAATTTGAAATGCATTTCTAATAATAAAACCAGCTGGAGACTGAAGCAGTCTCTTACACTGTGTGGCAGAGGCGCGACATGCTGCACCTATGCAAAAAGTCAAATCAATTAGTTCTTTAGCATCAATACAGCACAACTATAAAACAGTAAGAGGCTGAACTGGTAAAGCACAGAAGAGAACTGACAATTCACCTCTCAATGTGTCGAGACCCATTCACGCAGAAGTACTTACCAAGAGCACGTTTGTGAAACCAAAAACAAAGTTACTTTGTTGCAATAGGAACTTTTTGTGTGTTTATGGCTTCAATTAATGCAAGTTTGTGGGGCTTTTGAAGTTGCTTTGAACCTAAGCTGTAGACAAGCAGCTGGCAACACATTAGATTAAAATGGCAGTCTTAATTCTGCTTTTAACAGCCATCCTTTTTCGATGGGGGATTTGACGAAATGCATCTCTTTGTAAAGGAGTTTAAAAAAAAAAACAACAGGCTCTTCTGCTGCAGAGCATGAAACATCCAAAATAACAAACAAACAAACAAGACAGGACTCACTGTATCTCTCATGTACAGTGGAGAGGAAGGACAGGGCTCACTGTATCTCTCATGTACAGTGGAGAGGAAGGACAGGGCTCACTGTATCTCTCATGTACAGTGGAGAGGAAGGACAGGGCTCACTGTATCTCTCGTGCAGTGGAGAGGAAGGACAGGGCTCACTGTATCTCTCGTGCAGTGGAGAGGAAGGACAGGGCTCACTGTATCTCTCATGTACAGTGGAGAGGAAGGACAGGACTCACTGTATCTCTCACGTACAGTGAAGAGGAAGGACAGGGCTCACTGTATCTCTAATGTGCAGTGGAGAGGAAGGACAGAGCTTTGCGTGAAGTGAAAGGGAATGCAGGGCTTGTCTTGTGTTGCATTGATATGAAGAGGGTGCAGGGTGCAGTGTGTAGATGAGCAGGTATGTCAGATCAGTGTTTATCAGAGAACGCATTCCAGGCCCTGATGCTGCTGCTGCTGCCAAAAGTGCATTTCTGGACGTGGAGGCGTGTTTTGGATGTTTAAAAATATTTATTTTGTCCGTTCCTTTCTTAAATTATTTTTCTGTTCTTTCACTGTGTTCTTATTTTGGCCTTTCCTTCTTTCTTTTTTTTTACTTTCTGTTTTCCAAGCATTAAGCCCCAGCCCTGCCCCATCCCATGGGTCAGCCCTTGGCACTTTTAACCTTCCAAGAAATCTAATGGAACAGCACTGTCCTCTATTTTTAATGCTTTAATATGAAAAACGTTTTCGCAGCAGTCTCTGAGTGCTGGGATTATCAATTGAGTATCTCACTTGTAGCTCGCTGGATCCGGTGGCTGTTTGGAAATGCCAGTGGGAAATGAGTTTTCCTCAATGTGCAGCTTGTCGTCGTTTGTTGTCGGAATGTCTTGCTCAGGATGCAGTGTTTTCTCCAGGGATCTGATTAGTGAGTTTGTTTATGAGGTTAGCTAGTCTGTGGAAGGTGAAACTATTAATTAAAAAAGAAAAACAAAGCACCGAAACATCAGAACAAAAGAAACTGCACTGCCAGAAAAATAATAAAGAAACTCTGCACCCAGCCCCTGAGAGAGCGGGACTGACAAGAGAAGAGTGGAGGCTGAACACTGCAGACGCTTGCTATGCACCTGCGATGCATGGGAGATGAGAAAAAGAAAGAAAGAAAGATGGGAAATGATTAAAAATGAGAGCAGGCATTAAATAGAGAATAATGTGGAGGTCTAGTGCTGTGTGTGAGGACACAGCTATCGATCCATCAGGAGGAGCAGCCCAGCCTGCTTGTGAGCCCCTGGCAGTGTGGGGAGGGGTGGAGATCAGAGACTGGGCTTCAGAGAGTAGGATTGATCGGGGATGCCCCTCACAGATCTTCCCAGAATAAAACCGTGGATAAACACAGGGAAGGAGAAACCCTTTGTTTTGTGTCTCATGGTGAAAGCGTTTAGCTCTCTTTTATCTGCCTGATTAGGGTTGCGGCTGTAGCTGTTTGAATCTGTCAGCTTCAATAGGACTCGGGCACAGAAACCGAAATAGATCCATCAAGGCCCACTCCCATTGCTTCTACCTCTGTGAGAACCTGTGGCTGTAGCAAGACAGCTCAATTCACCTAGCAGTGAAGGAGCTGTAAAGTCACTTGGCTACTTTTCCCATCTGATGTGGCTCTGCACTTCTGTTACCTCCTGTTCCCTGGCCTTTTCCACCCCATTACTGCGCCACTTATGCCTCATCATTGCGAAATCATGACGTGTTTATTTATTGATGCGTTCAGTTTGTATTGCTGTGCTTGTGAGCTCATGTCAGGGCAGTACAGCGATGCACTATGGGCAGTCTCTGATCTCTCTGTTCCCTGCTCCCGGGCACTGCAGGAGTCAGGATATGTGCACTGAGGAGGAAACGAGTGTGATGGCAGCCCTGTGTGGCACCTTTGCCTAAAGAGACATTGTAATGGGTTTTTGTACCTTTTCCATTTTATTCTCTTAAGGGAGGGTGAAGCCAACAGAGTTAACAGCCCCTCATGCGACTTTCTGGAATCCAAGACACGCTCGGGCAAGCCTAATAATTCAGCACCAGAGCTGAAAACTGCTTGGAAACCATTGCAAACAAAAAAACAAAGCCATGCAAGTTGCACGTATGTCATTATTTTAAAATGAAATACCATTTGATCTACTGTACTGAACACTGCTTCGTTTGAGCATCTCATTCTAACAATAGCACCTCCAACGCTAGCAGTGGTGTGAAGGGTAGTGTCACACAGAACCTCTTCATTGACTTCTCTGTACTGTACTGATTTGCTGTACTGGAGTCATTTATTTCTTATAATTCAATTCCCACTTAGTAGTCACCAGCTGTTCAGGATTTAAGGATTTCTTCCCTTTCCAGACAACCTATAAATGGTTCACTGTGTTTCTTACAGTTACTATATTCAAGGAATAAGAGCGTCATCATCCCTGAGACCCAATGCTTCAATAGATTAAAAGCAGCGATTGATGATGCAATAGCTGCAGTTTGACTTGGCTGCTCTAGCAGAGGTCTGGTTAGGCAGGAGATCCTGCTTATCTGCCTCCAGGGCAATGCCACTGTGGCTTCCTTTGCACATCATCATTCGTAGCTCTAACCACCCCGCCAGTCATCAGATACACAGCAGTGATGTTTGCACGTTCAGATCCACGGCAGCACGACAGGGTACCCCAGAACCTCAAGCAGTCTGGGTTCCCTGAATGCCTGTAGTGCTGTCCGCTATTCAAGGATTAGAAGTGAAAGGAAATGAAAGACTTGTTGAGCTGATTTCAGAAAGGCTACTTCCATGTCTCCCACTTCCATTGTTCCATAGCAGCAATGTTAAATGCACTAACAGTGGCAGTTTGGAGTGGATGTGCGTACGCTGCCCGGGTTGACCGATTGGGTTGACCGATCCTAATAAAGTGGCCAGACAGTGTACCTGCTGGGACCGCAACTCACTAACCTCTTGGTCCTGCATAGCCCTCACCCAGCCCATCTGCAGGAGGAGTTAATCTGGGTGTGGTCTCTGTGAATCTGCCGGACTTCACAAGGTCACAGCTGTAAATGACCCTCTGAGTCTCTTGAAGGATTTTCAGAAAGCCATCTTCTCCGCTCACTGGAGAGAGAGGGATCAACATGCCCAAGCTGGAAAGAGAACGGAAGGCAAAAAAACTAAAACAAAAACAAGCACTGCTGTTTTCAAATTGGTTTGGTTTGGGTTGGATCAGCATGATATATTTTTAACAGAGACAACGGCTGTGTTTTGATAATTACCATAAAACAGACCTCAAGCTCCCATGGTGCTTTGCTTCTCAAAACCTCTCCACCAATCAGTGCCATCCATGTCCTCGTAGAGACACGCCCATCTCTCACACCTCACTGCCCCGGACTGCGCTTGCCTTGGCAGAGGATGCAAGCATCGGCCACAGCACCAGAAAGAGCTCTGTAATTCATGACATGACCAGAGCTCCGCCGGCTAGGGCTATTTTTAAACCCTGAGCATCTTTCATGTGCAGTGTTTTGTCTGTGCCGTGCTTTAAAACCACGCAGCTGCACTCTTCCACTTCCACTCGCTCTCTCTTTGTTTTGCACTGAAGTGATGGAAAATAGGGCCTCGTTAGTTGGAGCTCCTTCTTGAAGCAACAGCTGTAATTGCAGTAGGTTCAGTGAAATGGAAAGATACATTCATATATTAACCTAGATCTTAACTATAGTGTATTAACTATTCTTTTACCAACAATAAGTCAACCCCCCAACCCCCCAACCTATACACTGTGTGTATTCTGTTGTAAATGCACTGTGTATATTCTAAGATTCAGTTGTAAATGCACTGTGTATATTCTAAGATTCAGTTGTAAATGCACTGTGTATATTCTAGGATTCAGTTGTAAATGCACTGTGTATATTCTGTTGTAAATGCACTGTGTATATTCTAAGATTCAGTTGTAAATGCACTGTGTATATGCTAAGATTCAGTTGTAAATGCACTGTGTATATGCTAAGATTCAGTTGTAAATGCACTGTGTATATTCTAAGATTCAGTTGTAAATGCACTGTGTATATTCTAGGATTCAGTTGTAAATGCACTGTGTGTATTCTAAGATTCAGTTGTAAATGCACTGTGTATATGCTAAGATTCAGTTGTAAATGCACTGTGTATATTCTAAGATTCAGTTGTAAATGCACTGTGTATATTCTAAGATTCAGTTGTAAATGCACTGTGTATATGCTAAGATTCTTAGACGCTCTTACGGCGTGTTTTTGAAGACGTGCACTACCAGAATTCTAATAGGGGTCCTGGCTTGCGTTAGACTCCAAGGACAAAGCCTCTCAGACTTACTGGGGCAGATTCGAACCTGCATCCGAGAGGCAAGCCCCAGGAGGAGGCAGGGGTGATGTGTGCTGCTGCAAAGAGATCCAGCAAGAATCTCCTGATAATAAGAATCATAAATTAAAAATGAGACGGGTATTTTGGCTGTGGAATGTTAAGGAGAAAAAGGGAATACATTTACAAATTAATAAGACTGTTGAGAAGCCCCAGGGGGAGACAAGGCTTTGAAATGCAGCTTGACTGAGGGACTCTGACAGGAAAGAGCAGAGCTCTTCCAGCTACGCTTCTTTGTTAATTAAGATTTTTTAAAAAGCTAATTACTTAAGTCAACAAACAACTACTGCTACTACCGTTTATTGTGGTTCAGTTCTTTCTTTGAACATTTCGTTTACAGTCCTTTTACCAGTGTTTTTGTTTAATTAGTTAAGTGCTGGTTTCACAGCACCCCCTTCTGTTTAGGGGGTGTTCAGGAGAATTCACAGCAGGTGAAGGACCCCACACCGGCACTTAAACAGGACTGCTATGTCTCTGGAAACAGCAGCTGTGTTCTCTGTTGCATGTGCAGAGATTCTGAACAATGATATTTGCATTATCTGGATCTCACAGCCAGTCAGTGGATTTCATTTTGTGCATAAAATGTTTTACAGAATTACACGCTACAAAAACAACGGAGGGTTTCCAATATGAAATTGAAAATAATATTTAAATTCTAATGTAGTGGTAAAAGTTCTTTAAAAAGAAATAGCACGTTTGAAGTTAGTTTCTATGTGCTGGGTAGATTTAAATGCAGCATCTCTTTTCCAAGGATGTCCAGCCCCTGCGTGCTGGGGGGAGTAAATCCTGCACTGAATTGACAGCACATAAAACTTTGTTAAATGGGATTACACAAGAGCTTCTGTTTAGAGCAGCCCGTGAATCTTGCGCCAACTGCAGCAAAGACCACGCTCCAAATACAATACTGAAACTGATTTCATGAGATTGGGCCCCCAGTGTATTATTAACCCAAGCAGATAACGTTATTGGACTCCACGACTGCATTGTTAGCTTGCATTATG
The DNA here is from genome assembly GCF_017654505.1 of Polyodon spathula. NCBI lineage: Eukaryota > Metazoa > Chordata > Actinopteri > Acipenseriformes > Polyodontidae > Polyodon > Polyodon spathula. Next base: position 26,922,188 of record NC_054556.1, on the reverse strand, counting down.
AAATTCACACAAGGAAAGTTAGATTGGACCAAAGCAACGCAGCGACCAAGTTCTTTAAAAATAAAAAAAAGAGTCAAACAGCAGTGTTGTAATTAGCAAACAAAAATGAATTTAACGAGCGAATACTTTCAGCTGCAGTGAAGTCTGAGTGCAGTTGATGATCACTGCTTAATTTAGAGAAAACGCAGGCTTGTTTGCGATGCAGTAAGCACACTTACCTCATTATCACCCTTTACATTAATAGCAATGTCATTTTATTCCACTTGTTGTCTGCTCCCTTGTCCTACAGTATGCCTTGGGGTACAACATCGTATCCTGGGCTTGGCGCTGAGTGATGCTCCAATGACCATTTTGCAGCAGAATTTGTTACACATTGTGTTGTTTGCAGCTGGAAATTGCAGCTCTTAGTTTCATTGTAAAGTATTCTGCAATTAGTACTGTTCACACAGACTATAATACATCTAATCTCTATCAAAATGACATGTCTGAAACCTCTCTCAATCTATTTTTGCTGTACTATGTTCTAAACATACATCACGGTTATGTGTTAAATATGCTTAAAGAATAAACTGTATCTTATATTTCAGGTGCTACTGTATATATAGAAACATTTTATCATACACATTTCAGATATATATATATATTTTTATAGTGTATTTTCAGCATTATATATGTGTGTGTGTGTGTGTGTGTGTGTGAATTAGTCTAGGAGTTCTGGCATGTGATTGGTTAAAACCTCATCCCAGGACCAAAAACAGATCTAACTACTGCCCCTGTGACTGCTTGCCGTCTATAGTTTTTATTACAAACCTTCTCTAATTACTTGACACACTGAACACCCTTCCTCTCTTCATACAACAACGCAACATGTGATGCGATTTTAATAACTCTATGCTGTGGACTTCAAAAAGATGACTTTTTGACTGATTCGTACGACCAATATGAACTGCAGACCTCGGCTCATAGTGGGAAACTAAAGGCCCCTCACGAAGAACTATAGTTACCTGCAGCTTCGGGCATCACAGTCCCCTGTTGGTAAATATAGTTCTTCCCTCGGGGGCCATAGTTTCCCTCTGTGAGCCTCCTCTCCAATATATATATATATATATATATATATATATATATATATATATATATATATATATATATATATATATATACTATGTGTGTGTGTTCAAAATAACCCTGTTGCTTTACATGTGTTTAGCTGTAGGGTTAGTTTCTTCTCTGTACATACCTCACAATTCAAATTTGCGTGTCTCAACTTTTTAAATCTGTTTCCAGGATTCTGCAGGGAAGTAAATCAGCAGGTTTGGCCGAGGTTGTCTCCTCGACTCATTCTCTCCGCTCCCTTCAAGTTGTTGTGATTTATTCTGAGAGCCAGAAAGGTGACAAATGCAATGCAGCAAATGACGGAAAACCTCGCTCTGAATTCCAGCCACCTGCAAAAATAATATATACCCATTTACAGAAGACACAAATGGTTACAGTTTGCGATGCAAAACTCACTGAAGCAGATTACAGCCATGCATGAAAAAAAGAAAAGAAAGTGCCTTTGGCGACTTCCTCTAAATACTAATTTTGTTCCATTTCCTTTCTGCAGAGTGTAATATGTTATAGCTTGCAGTAAGTGACAGCTGCCATCAATCATTCACTCCATTAATTCAGTGAACAGTTGGGTTTGGTAGAGTCTTCCCCAGCACAGGACTTTGTTAACTTGCTGCTTGGAGGGCTTGTGTGATCTCTGGAGAGGTTCTAGGAGCCCCCATGAAATGACGGACCAGTCAGCCTGGGATCATCCCTACAGGGGTTAACAAAAGGACTGTTTAAAGAGAAGCATCATTTCAGCAGGCTCAGTGCTCAGACCCCTGCTCTTTCTCATCCCCATTACTGACACCACACAGACCTGGGCTAGAATATACTGTTCAAAAATGTGCTGCATTGCTGTCAGCAACCACACAGTTTGGGGAAGCCATGAAAAAGGCAAGCAGAGTGCTTGGTTATATATTGAAACGTAGAGTGCTAATGAAAGGGAGATTATGATGAGGTGCTGTGCTGTGTTTGAACAGTGCTTGTTTGCTCTTCCCTGCTTGGTGCTGAACACTGTGTCGGTTTAATTGCTTTTCATTGGGTCCATTCCCGGTTAAAGGATAGCTATGCACTGTGACAGACTAGCAGACTGGATGGTTAGAAGTCCTAGTCTACACAAAGTTGTTTACCCATCTTTAAAAGGTTTTATCGGTTCGAAAACCTTTACAAGCATGGCCAAGTTCACATAAAAGGGCCGGCTATATAAACATGTGATATCTACAAAAGGTTTTGACCAACCAGGGTTACCGTGTTAAAGACTACGCAGGGAGCTGGATTCTGAATGGTTGTTTTCTCTCTTTGCAGCCCCAGTGCAGTTGGTGAGGATTCACTCCAAAGGTAGGTTCAGAGACCTTTTCTTTCATCTGCTAAATCTGAGTTTACTGTATACAGCAGGGAGAGTCAAGCTGAAAGGTTGCCTATTTGTGTGAGTGTGTGTGTTTCTCCCCCACAGGGTAACACTTAAAGAAAGAACTGCAAATTCAAAGGGCTTAAAATGGATAAGAATAGCATCCACAGCACTGCGGTTTTCAGTCCCACTTTGGTTTCAGGACTTGCATCAGAAGATGCGATGAAATGTGCTGATAATGATGTACTCACAACAAAGCCAAGGTTTCTTGCAATGCCTTAATTACATGCTTTATAAGACTGGGCTGCTGTTTATTGTTAATGACATCCGTAACATCTCTATAGATGCATCTTTACAGTAACTCTTAAGCGTGGCTGTATTTTCTAGCTCTAGCAATGGTATTTTAATTTGGGAGGCTGGCCAGTTCACTGTGATGTGTGTCTCCTTCAGGACACTGGGAGAGAATGGCAGTGTAACAGTTATGAGAAGGGGGTGGGGGGGGGATCTGATAGAATTAGAGACAGGGGAGCAGAGTCAGGCCTGACTGTGGCAGAATTATCCTTCACACTGCTATAAGGGACTGGCGCAGACCCAGGTAATAAACAGAGGAAACCACTTGACATCACGGACACTTGTAGGGGGTGTTACTGCCATCATACCTTTGCACACTGTTGGCAGAACTGTCTTTACTGAGCTACTCAAACCCACTGATATAATACATTCTGGACGGGTAGATTAGATGAGACCATGCTACACAGCCCCTGCACTGAGCTACTCAAACCCCCTGAGCTGTACCTATATAATACATTCTGGACATGTAGAGCAGAGGAGACACTTACACATGATTACAATGTTATTATGTATTTTTGTATGATATATATAGGTACACAATTGTATTCAAAAAGGGTTAGGTTTAGGGTTAGGGTTAGTGTAAGGGTTAGGGGTAGAGTTATGGATCGGGTAAGGGTTATATGTAAAGTGATAGAGACCTTTGCATCGCTCGTTGGTAATTGTGGTCCTGGGTGGCTGGCTAATGGTGCCGCGGAGGCTTCACTTCATTGAAGATTGCAGGTAGCCCCACGGTGTCAGAGTGAATAAATCAGAAAGCCACTGCAGCCAGTAAATGAAGTGTAAAAGAGCCCTGATCAGCACATATGGCCAAATGCAAGAGAATGAATTTACAACCGTCATGCTCTGTGCTCCAGCCAGCCACAAATGAAGTACCAGGCTCCGCTGTAGAACAAGAGGAAGGGAAAGGGCAGAGGTTCGCTTCAAACCTGCTTTCCAGCAGAGAGACGGTCGAAAGGGCAGAGGTTCGCTTCAAACCTGCTTTCCAGCAGAGAGACGGTCGAAAGGGCAGAGGTTCGCTTCAAACCTGCTTTCCAGCAGAGAGACGGTCGAAAGGGCAGAGGTTCGCTTCAAACCTGCTTTCCAGCAGAGAGACGGTTGCAAGGGCAGAGGTTCGCTTCAAACCTGCTTTCCAGCAGAGAGACGGTCGAAAGGGCAGAGGTTCGCTTCAAACCTGCTTTCCAGCAGAGAGACGGTCGAAAGGGCAGAGGTTCGCTTCAAACCTGCTTTCCAGCAGAGAGACGGTCGAAAGGGCAGAGGTTCGCTTCAAACCTGCTTTCCAGCAGAGAGACGGTCGAAAGGGCAGAGGTTCGCTTCAAACCTGCTTTCCAGCAGAGAGACGGTCGAAAGGGCAGAGGTTCGCTTCCAAACCTGCTTTCCAGCAGAGAGACGGTCGAAAGGGCAGAGGTTCGCTTCAAACCTGCTTTCCAGCAGAGAGACGGTCGAAAGGGCAGAGGTTCGCTTCAAACCTGCTTTCCAGCAGAGAGACGGTCGAAAGGGCAGAGGTTCGCTTCAAACCTGCTTTCCAGCAGAGAGACGGTCGAAAGGGCAGAGGTTCGCTTCAAACCTGCTTTCCAGCAGAGAGACGGTCGAAAGGGCAGAGGTTCGATTCAAACCTGCTTTCCAGCAGAGAGACGGTCGAAAGGGCAGAGGTTCGATTCAAACCTGCTTTCCAGCAGAGAGACGGTCGAAAGGGCAGAGGTTCGATTCAAACCTTCCAGCAGAGAGACGGTCGAAAGGGCAGAGGTTCGCTCAAACCTGCTTTCCAGCAGAGAGACGGTCGAAAGGGCAGAGGTTCGCTTCAAACCTGCTTTCCAGCAGAGAGACGGTCGAAAGGGCAGAGGTTCGCTTCAAACCTGCTTTCCAGCAGAGAGACGGTCGAAAGGGCAGAGATTCGATTCAAACCTGCTTTCCAGCAGAGAGACGGTTGAAAGGGCAGTTTTGTCACTCAAAGCACACTCACAGTGTATGTTCCCCAGTGCCCCCCCTTTCTTTTAATTGTTTTGTGATTGCTTTTAAATTATTATTCCCTTGCCTGTCTATCTGATTGATCAATCGATCGATTGTCATGCTGCTGCTGTTGGGATGTCCCTGTGAACGAGGGGGTTGCATTTCATAGACTAATCCTGAATAAATAAAAAATATATACATAATAAAATGGCTCAAATCTACTGTACAAAACCTAATTGATATACAAGCCCTGAAGTGGGACAAATTGTAGCTGTTTTTCAGAGAGTTATTACCGTGGTCTGAAACGGCAGTTTTTCATGTTTATGAATCAAGCCTCCTTCCTACTTCAAAAGGCTCTTTCAATGCAGATCAGTCAGAGGGACCTCATCGAAGTGGAAGAAAGAGCTATGATCTTTTGATCTTGAAATTTACCTGAAAGAGACGTTTGGAAAATCACACAGGCTGGGGGTGTTATCATTTATCCTTTGAGGTTCAGTACACTGACCTGCCAGCTACAGTATTGCTCAGGGTAATCCAACCTCCCAGGACTGGACACCCCTGAGGGAGTCCTCCTAGTAAACACATCGAAACGTACATTCAGAAATCAATCTGTTCTTTACTTTAGATGCTGAAGCAAGCACCCCAGCAGGAGCTTTGAGAGTTCGCTTTCTCCCAAGGGGGTTGAAGGTGAGAGGAGGTTTAACACCCTGGCTTTGGATTAGATTCATACAAAATAAAATGAAAGCATGTGCCTGTTACTGATACAGGATTTAGTATCTGTGGCAGGCTGGCGAGTGGATAGAGGCCCAGAGACAGTCTGCAGTTCAAAAAAATCATTATTTTATTATAAATACACAAAAATAAAAGTGCACAAGGGCAAAATTAAGGGATTTAAACACAAAAAAAACAGTACAAAAAACAAACTTACAAAAATAAAGGTTTCCAGGCTGGGCAATGCCTTCACTGGATGTAGAAATCACACAACCCACAACCCACAACCCACAACCCACAACCTGCTTCCTAATGAGAAGCAGAGGCCTCCTTTTATGTCAGGTGGCTGGGCGCTGATTGATCATTAATTAAGTTAATCATTTAATCAACTAATCAACCCCAGCCACCTGAACATAATAAACCCAGGCAGGTAGGGGAAATTAACCCCATCCCTGCCAATTTAAAAAGGGCAGAGCTTTGCTCTGCCACAGTATCATTTAGTATCAGCCTCTGTCTCCCATGGCTGTGCTCTTGCATGTTCAGAAAGGGACGTTCACAGGATATTCTGTTTAAACCTGTGTTTAGCAGCTGCTATCGGATAATGACTTTCCTCGTCTCCAGCGCCACATCTGCTTAGCGACGCAGCGTAACTTGGAGCAGTGCGATTCGACCGCTCATTCTGTCTTTGGATTAGAATGACTGCAAGATAGATTCCAAAATGATATTCAATCATGACTGCCGCATGTGAAAAAGAAATTCGATTCTGGATATCACAATGCTTGTTGTGCTGTATAAACTAATATACTCTGCTCTGCCTTTTATCAATATGCATTCAGGTATATACAAGATTGAGAGATGAATCACAAAGTCTATTAAACTGAGAAGCTAGCCAGCTGCTGCTCCCTGACTAGCAGGATTTATTCCTAGTTGAAGCTGACACCTGCTGCCAGCAGGGTGACTGGCTGGTTCAAGTGATGCTGGGAGGGGGTGGCGTTGAAGTGGTGGCTTGGATTGAGAGAAGGGGTTTCTCCCCAAGACAGAAGGGCTCTACACCTCTCCTTCCTCCCAGCCCCCTCTTTTTCTCTCCTTTCCTTTTTTATCTCTCTTTCACTCTTTTCCTTAATTCAATCTCATTCTATAGCCCTAACCCTTTCCCCACTCTTTAAGTTCACCAATAGCTCCTGGGTGTCAGCTGTTGCTGAAATAATACTATGGTATACTACTTGCATTCCCCAAATCCTGCAATAATCACATGTTATTTAGCCAAGGGCAAGGGTTTATCATTTTTCTATTATAAGATTGCATTAAACTCCAGAAAGGCTAGATTTATGATGATGCTTTTTGATTAACCAAAATATCAAAATTGAGTGTTTGACGTGATTGGTAAGAACGACAGTTCTAACCCTTACACTAACACTTACCCTAACCCTAAACCCTTACCCTAAACCCTTACCCTAACCCTAACACTAACAATAACACCCACACTAACACTTACCCTAACCCTAAACCCTTACCCTAAACCCTTACCCTAACCCTAACACTAACAATAACACCCACACTAACACTTACCCTAACCCTAACCCTTACCCTAACCCTATGGCACATAGGGAAGGAGACGTTATTATCTAAATATGGTTTTCATCACGTTAAGTAATGCCCAGTAACACCCAATAATACCCCAGCACAAACACCATCATCTCCATTCAGGGCTGATCCTGGTTAGGAATGCTGTGGTCCCTGTGTTATATCTGAACTCATCTGAACTTTTACTGCAGTGTGACAAGGGAGATGCACTGTTCTTTCAGAAACACAATAAAAATCAATAATAATAATAATAATAATAAGTGCATGCACTAAGGCTGTAATTCCATCAAGGGGTTCTGTTGCTATGATAACAACAAATGCGCTAACATGCTGGAATGCAGCATTCTCTACATTGAGTTTTTGGCTTTTTTCCTCCCTATGCAATACACATTAACAAAACCACAGCCAGATTTAAACGCATTCTTTGAACAATCATTTCAAGTGGTCTAATGGTGTCCTTGCTTGAGGAAGCATTGTATATCGTGGTATGCTTGCTTGAGGCAGCATTGTATATCATGATATACTTGCTTGAGGAAGCATTTTATATCATGATATCCTTGCTTGAGGAAGCATTGTATATCGTGGTATCCTTGCTTGAGGCAGCATTGTATATCGTGATATCCTCGCTTGCGGAAGCATTGTATATCGTGATATCCTTGTTGAGGAAGCATTGTATATCATGATATCCTTGTTGAGGAAGCATTGTATATCATGATATCCTTGTTGAGGAGCATTGTATATCGTGGTATCCTTGTTGAGGTAGCATTGTATTTTGAACCATCTGAAAACATGTCCACCAGACAGAAAATGGAGAACTGAACCTTCAGTTATATCAGCCGGTAACGATGTGTTATCTTATTGGAGGTGCGCAGTGTCAGATCCACTCAGAGATAACGAGATTGCTATACAGGGGTCAGGATAATAACCAAGGCTTTGCAAGAAATGTTCTTTCACATCTTCTTTAAAATGGCCTTTTATTTCCCTTTGGAATAAAAGAGCCCTCTGAATTCCCAGCTTGCCTTGACATTTCCTCATCTTTAAATGACTCTGGTTTTTCAGCCAGCGTGACAGTTTGTCGGGATCAAACCTGGAATTGGGCCCTGGCGTTTCACAAAACTGAGCGTTTCATTTTTTATTCATGATTTTGTTAAATGATATTTCTCGGCACAGCGGAGAATTGAAATGTATGGCTCAAGCTCAAAGCTAAATGTAATTACAGCAGCAATCAATTCATTGTTTAATGTAATAAAATAATGCATGAACGAATAAATGAATACAAATCAAATAAACAGTGTTTGCACCGTGCATTAAAGTACCTGACTGTGATACATTGTTTCAAAATGAATGCATTAATCTGGGACCAAAGCATATACAATAATGTTGAGCAAATATCCATATAACAAGGACTGTGAATCAAGTTGCATTCAGCGCATTGTTTCTTATGAGCTGTATGATCAAACTGAATATGAGACTCTCTTTCCACTCCAGCCCTGAACACTTATTATATTAAACATGAGAAGTGACCCCTACCCACATCACGGCATTAATCTCCAGATTACAGTATTAATATTACATATCGACTGATCCCTACGTCAGGCCGCAGTGGCGCTGCTCTCATTGGGCAGGGCAGTAATCTAGAGGGCACACTGACAGGGTAACCCCCCCACCCCCTAACTGGACCGGGCTCCTGGGCTGTCTTTCCAGCTGCAGTGTCATCAAAGCCATTTTCGCCAGGGCAACACCTGGTCACTGCCAGAATAGCCCTGCTTGAGGGATTAAAATGGAACCTAAAATACCAGTCCATGGGGCTCTGCATCATGCTAAACATCGTTAGACAAAGATGAGCAGACTGATGATTACAGAAGAGGAGAAAAGGAGAGGAGGATGGATAGATAGAAAGAGCTACTAGAGAGAGAGAGAGCTATAGATAGCTACATATAGGGATAGATAGATCGAAAGATAAAGGGGAGTGGATGGGCAGATGCAGACAGAGATAGGAAAGAAGGAAAGTAATGGATAATCTCTCTTCACCACCCAGCTCTTGGGGGGAGGGTCCTTAATGAAGGTGTTTAACTCCATCCTGGGGGGTGTGATGCACTGTACTAAACGTGACGCGCCACGATACACTCTTATTGTTCCCAGCAGGTGGATTATCTCACCCTAAACCACGCTAACTCACCCAGCCTCAGTGGCTCCTTGAGCCCTGATCATTGTGTTACTGTTGACTGACTCCCCGTTTCAATTCCCCGTCGTTATTAACTTCCCCATGCTCAAGTGATGAGCTTTTTAGTGCTGCTGTGAACAATCTGGGTAATGGACTGTTAAACCATAAGTGCTGGCGCTGGGGAGGACGCAGCCAGCACATGATCATATTGTGCAAAACTTCAAATAACCCAATGGGCTCATTTAAAAGCTCCAATATACAGCAGAGTGTAGAGGCTTCATGATCACTGCTATATACAGCACAGTGTAGAGGCTTCATGATCACTGCTATATACAGCACAGTGTAGAGGCTTCATGATCACTGCTATATACAGCACAGTGTAGAGGCTTCATGATCACTGCTATATACAGCACAGTGTAGAGGCTTCATGATCACTGCTATATACAGTACAGTGTAGAGGCTTCATGATCACTGCTATATACAGTACAGTGTAGAGGCTTCATGATCACTGCTATATACAGCACAGTGTAGAGGCTTCATGATCACTGCTATATACAGCACAGTGTAGAGGCTTCATGATCACTGCTATATACAGCACAGTGTAGAGGCTTCATGATCACTGCTATATACAGTACAGTGTAGAGGCTTCATGATCACTGCTATATACAGCACAGTGTAGAGGCTTCATGATCACTGCTATATACAGCACAGTGTAGAGGCTTCATGATCACTGCTATATACAGCAGAGTGTAGAGGCTTCATGATCACTGCTATATACAGCACAGTGTAGAGGCTTCATGATCACTGCTATATACAGTACAGTGTAGAGGCTTCATGATCACTACTATATACAGTACAGTGTAGAGGCTTCATGATCACTGCTATATACAGCAGAGTGTAGAGGCTTCATCCTAGTTCTGTATCGCTGCTATATACAGTAAAGTGTAGAGGCTTCATGCTAGTTCTGTATCGCTGCTATATACAGTAAAGTGTAGAGGCTTCATGCTAGTTCTCTATCACTACTATATAAAGGGCACTGTGTAGGACAGTAAAGTGTGCCTTCATCAGTGCAACAGCCCAAATTCTTGTTTGTCTTCAAACTTTTGCATTAGATTTCAAGACTGTTTGAAGTTATAGATGCATGCCCTGCTAAAGCATACCCTGACTATTCTGAATAAGGGAAAGTGTGTACCCAGGTTAAGTTCCAATACACACTTCTCAACAAGCGCCAGGAAGCTGGACATGCAAGAGTGGATTTCCCGTGTCGCTGGTGGCCAGGTCTACCCCTACATTAAGAAAAATAATAAATGACTCCAGGCTTGCTTTGTATCTTGCTTTGCACATTTCATAACTGAGCATCTGAGACACAGTTTACATAGTGCAGCCAGCTCAGAGTGCAGCACAAAAGACACAGTTACAGTTATGCATTTACATGCAGCCGTGTGAGTCGAAGCATGACCACAGTAGAGCAAACAGTGCACAATTCACTGTATACAGGCAGCATCATGCAGCTTCTAAAACTAAACTCCTGCACCCAGCTGCCGTGCAATCACTGGTATCGTTGTGCACTAAAGCACATGTCTGTTTCATACCAGGGAATTCAGTGCATTTAAAATAAAAATCAATCAAAATGCATTTCAATAACACAGTTCAAAATAAGATGCTATTCTTCATAGTACACCACTTTATTAAACTGGAAAAATATTTCTAATACAGAAAACGGTTCTGAAAGCTATTTATTATTTTTGTATTTGACGCAATGCCACTCAAGCAATTCAAAGATTAAACTTTCTTTTCCTCCTTTTTGCATAACAGTAAAATATAATGTTCTACTGCAATTACTAAACTGTTCACAGTGTTATGCATTTCCATTTGATCTGTTATCTTGAATTAAAAACACTTACTAATGTTTTTTTTTTATTTTTGCAAAAATAAGTATCCTGAATTACTGCAATGCGTTGTAACTTGTTTTAAACAGAAGATTTAAACTATAACATTTTAAACCATTGTTTCAATATAAAAACATCTCATGAAAACATTCTTACACAGTAACCTTGTGCTCTTCTAATAATGTATAAAACAGTTTTGAAAAATGATTTTAAGAGACACACATACCTCAGAAGCCAGATCATAGTGCATCACAAAAAAGGACCCCAAACTGAGGGCTCCTGAAATGATATATACATCCAAAAGACTTTACAGTTATAAATAAACATAATAAACTAACTCCAGCACCACGATGCATTTGAAATAAAGAGAAATAAAGGGTTAACACTACGTGCTGTGCAGTATTTTCATTCCAATTAGGATGTACTTGCAAACGCTCACAGGCTACAATAGGGCTCATAATACTGTATCATTATAGGAGCTGCATGCATATTAAAATTATAAAAGGTGCTATCAAACTGCTTTGGAGGAGGAGTAGAAAATTAATACAGAACCCCATCCTTTATTAAACTAATACTGCTTTCAGACTATTAATACAGAACCCCATCCTTTATTAAACTAATACTGCTTTCAGACTATTAATACAGAACCCCATCCTTTATTGAACTAATACTGCTTTCAGACTATTAATACAGAACCCCATCCTTTATTGAACTAATACTGCTTTCAGACTATTAATACAGAACCCCATCCTTTATTGAACTAATACTGCTTTCAGACTATTAATACAGAACCCCATCCTTTATTGAACTAATACTGCTTTCAGACTATTAATACAGAACCCCATCCTTTATTGAATTAATACTGCTTTCAGACTATTAATACAGAACCCCATCCTTTATTGAATTAATACTGCTTTCAGATTATTAATACAGAAACCCATCCTTTATTGAACTAATACTGCTTTCAGACTATTAATACAGAACCCCATCCTTTATTGAACTAATACTGCTTTCAGACTATTAATACAGAACCCCATCCTTTATTGAACTAATACTGCTTTCAGACTATTAATACAGAACCCCATCCTTAATTGAATTAATACTGCTTTCAGACTATTAATACAGAACCCCATCCTTTATTGAATTAATACTGCTTTCAGACTATTAATACAGAACCCCATCCTTTATTGAATTAATACTGCTTTCAGACTATTAATACAGAACCCCATCCTTTATTAAATTAATACTGCTTTCAGACTATTAATACAGAACCCCATCCTTTATTGAATTAATACTGCTTTCAGACTATTAATACAGAACCCCATCCTTTATTGAACTAATACTGCTTTCAGACTATTAATACAGAACCCCATCCTTTATTGAACTAATACTGCTTTCAGACTATTAATACAGAACCCCATCCTTTATTGAACTAATACTGCTTTCAGACTATTAATACAGAACCCCATCCTTTATTGAACTAATACTGCTTTCAGACTATTAATACAGAACCCCATCCTTTATTGAATTAATACTGCTTTCAGACTATTAATACAGAACCCCATCCTTTATTGAATTAATACTGCTTTCAGACTATTAATACAGAACCCCATCCTTTATTGAACTAATACTGCTTTCAGACTATTAATACAAAACCCCATCCTTTATTGAATTAATACTGCTTTCATACTATTAATACAGAACCCCATCCTTTATTAAACTAATACTGCTTTCAGACTATTAATACAGAACCCCATCCTTTATTGAATTAATACTGCTTTCAGACTATTAATACAGAACCCCATCCTTTATTGAACTAATACTGCTTTCAGACTATTAATACAGAACCCCATCCTTTATTGAATTAATACTGCTTTCAGACTATTAATACAGAACCCCATCCTTTATTGAATTAATACTGCTTTCAGACTATTAATACAGAACCCCATCCTTTATTGAATTAATACTGCTTTCAGACTATTAATACAGAACCCCATCCTTTATTGAATTAATACTGCTTTCAGACTATTAATACAGAACCCCATCCTTTATTGAATTAATACTGCTTTCAGACTATTAATACAGAACCCCATCCTTTATTGAATTAATACTGCTTTCAGACTATTAATACAGAACCCCATCCTTTATTGAATTAATACTGCTTTCAGACTATTAATACAGAACCCCATCCTTTATTGAATTAATACTGCTTTCAGACTATTAATACAGAACCCCATCCTTTATTGAATTAATACTGCTTTCAGACTATTAATACAGAACCCCATCCTTTATTGAACTAATACTGCTTTCAGACTATTAATACAGAAACCCATCCTTTATTGAATTAATACTGCTTTCAGACTATTAATACAGAACCCCATCCTTTATTGAATTAATACTGCTTTCAGACTATTAATACAGAAACCCATCCTTTATTGAACTAATACTGCTTTCAGACTATTAATACAGAACCCCATCCTTTATTGAATTAATACTGCTTTCAGACTATTAATACAGAACCCCATCCTTTATTGAATTAATACTGCTTTCAGACTATTAATACAGAAACCCATCCTTTATTGAATTAATACTGCTTTCAGACTATTAATACAGAACCCCATCCTTTATTGAATTAATACTGCTTTCAGACAGAACCCCATCCTTTATTAATTAATACTGCTTTCAGACTATTAATACAGAACCCCATCCTTTATTGAATTAATACTGCTTTCAGACTATTAATACAGAACCCCATCCTTTATTGAATTAATACTGCTTTCAGACTATTAATACAGAACCCCATCCTTTATTGAATTAATACTGCTTTCAGACTATTAATACAGAACCCCATCCTTTATTGAACTAATACTGCTTTCAGACTATTAATACAGAACCCCATCCTTTATTGAATTAATACTGCTTTCAGACTATTAATACAGAACCCCATCCTTTATTGAATTAATACTGCTTTCAGACTATTAATACAAAACCCCATCCTTTATTGAATTAATACTGCTTTCAGACTATTAATACAGAACCCCATATTGAATAATACTGCTTTCAGACTATTAATACCCCCATCCTTTATTGAATTAATACTGCTTTCAGACTATTAATACAGAACCCCATCCTTTATTGAATTAATACTGCTTTCAGACTATTAATACAGAACCCCATCCTTTATTGAATTAATACTGCTTTCAGACTATTAATACAGAACCCCATCCTTTATTGAATTAATACTGCTTTCAGACTATTAATACAGAACCCCATCCTTTATTGAATTAATACTGCTTTCAGACTATTAATACAGAACCCCATCCTTTATTGAATTAATACTGCTTTCAGACTATTAATACAGAACCCCATCCTTTATTGAACTAATACTGCTTTCAGACTATTAATACAGAACCCCATCCTTTATTGAATTAATACTGCTTTCAGACTATTAATACAGAACCCCATCCTTTATTGAACTAATACTGCTTTCAGACTATTAATACAGAACCCCATCCTTTATTGAATTAATACTGCTTTCATACTATTAATACAGAACCCCATCCTTTATTGAATTAATACTGCTTTCAGACTATTAATACAGAACCCCATCCTTTATTGAATTAATACTGCTTTCAGACTATTAATACAGAACCCCATCCTTTATTGAATTAATACTGCTTTCAGACTATTAATACAGAACCCCATCCTTTATTGAATTAATACTGCTTTCAGACTATTAATACAGAACCCCATCCTTTATTGAATTAATACTGCTTTCAGACTATTAATACAGAACCCCATCCTTTATTGAATTAATACTAATACTGCTTTCAGACTATTAATACAGAACCCCATCCTTTATTGAATTAATACTGCTTTCAGACTATTAATACAGAACCCCATCCTTTATTGAATTAATACTGCTTTCAGACTATTAATACAGAACCCCATCCTTTATTGAATTAATACTGCTTTCAGACTATTAATACAGAACCCCATCCTTTATTGAACTAATACTGCTTTCAGACTATTAATACAGAACCCCATCCTTTATTGAATTAATACTGCTTTCAGACTATTAATACAGAACCCCATATTGAATAATACTGCTTTCAGACTATTAATACAGAACCCCATCCTTTATTGAACTAATACTGCTTTCAGACTATTAATACAGAACCCCATCCTTTATTGAATTAATACTGCTTTCAGACTATTAATACAGAACCCCATCCTTTATTGAATTAATACTGCTTTCAGACTATTAATACAGAACCCCATCCTTTATTGAATTAATACTGCTTTCAGACTATTAATACAGAACCCCATCCTTTATTGAATTAATACTGCTTTCAGACTATTAATACACCCCATCCTTTATTGAATTAATACTGCTTTCAGACTATTAACACAGAACCCCATCCTTTATTGAATTAATACTGCTTTTATAGTTATTCTTATTTATCTTTTTATTTAATGGCATCGTATGGAGATCAATAATCATTACAAGCACAGCTTGTAGAGTCAGTAAAGAAGCACCAGCATTAGCTTCCTGTTTTATGGTGGCATTCGATAAAATTCCATGACATGGTTTGCCTGCCCATGTTTGGAGCCTTGTAAAGGGCGGCTTCCAGGTATTCTAGAGTTAAGCAGGGCAAACTGTGTGTCAGCACATGTATAGAGGCATTACCTCTAAGCTGTGACAGTCTGGCTAGATGGCTGGGTTTTATGATGCGTTTCCCCTCACAATCTGTAGCAATAGGCACACTGATTCAGTACTGTACTTCAGTAATGTAGTGAACACTGGTCTCCTCAAGGGGGCAGTGCTCAGAGAGGCGTAGATGCTCTGTCTTCACTTCCAGTCTTACTGTGTGTTGACGCTCATCTCCTTTGGGACCTGTTGCTGTGAGACTGTTGCCTTCTTTAATTCCTTCATTCTGCTTCACATAAAGACAATGGTTCTTTAAATGGAATCCTTGAATAGTCATCCATTTACTGAAATGCGCGCTAATTAATATGCCTTTTATTTTTGTCTTTCAAAACGTTGATTCCATTGTGTCCTGAAATTGGTTATTTAGCACAGCATGATCTGGTTAGATGGCAGGACGCTTATTATAATGAGAGAGGCTTTGGAGATAAAGATGTCTTGTTTAAGAAAGGAACAGCAGTTTCTTAATGCCTTTCAGTGTTCATATTTATATTTTTATATTTTAAGATCACCAAATGCATGTTTTCTACAAGCTTCACTCCAATCAGAATGGTGGAATGCTTTCCGTTGGGTGGAGTATTGCTTAGTTTTCAGCCAATGGGGAAGCGTTGCTGGGCAGAATTTACTTTCCTCTCCCCTTTCCCCTGCCCAAAATGAAGAAGAAAACAACACATTTTATTTGTGTCTCACTCAAGGTGACAGTGATATGCTAATTCATGCTTTGGTTGTGTCACCCGAGATTGATTAGTGCAATTCATCACTTACAGCTCTCCCACCAGCACTGGACTGCAGCGCACACCAAACAAATCACGATCTGGTTTCAGTGGCTAATGTTTCCTACCAGCCCACTTGTTGCAAGGCTGCTGGAGCACGCTGGAGAACACAATAGGGATTCGTAGGAAGGATTTTATCTCAGTAAAGTAAAAAAAATAAATCCACATTGTCTTAAAGTCCCGGTGAATTAAGATGGGCTGGAGGGCTGTTTAAAATCCCAGCTTCAGTGGGTTGTGAGGAGCAGACTAAAGCAGGTTACAGCAGGTCAGTAAGGTGAATTGGAGCAATGCCTTCCTCAAACTATGAGTGGACAATGCTTCCCATGATGCCAGGTTTAGAGGTCCTGTTTCACCGGACCTTGAACACGACTGAAAGTCAGTGCAGCAAGGCACTGCCCGGGTCAATGTGATGGCCAGTCCTTGTGCCAGAGACTATTTACACTGACCAGTGTTGGAACGGCTGCAATCTGCAGATGGAAACGAATTTGGAAGACCCTAAGCATCTTCTTGAGTGCTAGTCAACCTAGAGGAGGTCTCCTGTGGTCCCCAGCACCTGAGCGATTCCAGCACCGTCTCTGTGTGAAGAAGAGTCTCCTTCCCTCTTTCCTCAGTCCGTCTCCACTTCACTTCCAGCCTTGTCCTCTGGTTCTGGTCTCTGTAACATATAGGATGGGGTTAACATGATCAGCTCCTTCTGAAATGTAACAGAGCTTCAATGAAGCCACCCCTGACCCTTCCTTATTCACAGCTGAATAGATCCTTCATTCTCCTGCTTGTGCCTTTCTCTGCAGTAGCAGTGCTGGTCCTAGCATCCTGCATTGCTGAGTGAAAGAGTCTGCAGGGATCAGCTTGTCAGCTCATCAGCAGCAATAATTACATTTCAACTGCTTATTCGAACACTGAAGTGCTGGATCTCGAAGCACTTTAAAGGTGCATTGGATGTCAAACACAGCAGTGATAACACGATCAGCAACACCCCACTTACTATACACTTGTTGATTTAGTGCGTTGTGTTTAGGGTTCACTGTAGTGGTGTGCTTATAGTCTTCTCTGTGAAGTGGAAGTGGAGATTGTTATGCGTAGAGATACTGAATGCTGTCTGAATGCCCCCTTGATGTGTGGTTAGTAGTTGCCTTTGATTGAAAGCTCTGTCCGCTTGTCTGACTGTCCGACTGTCACCCCACAAGCGGAATCGTCTCTTCTACCCTCCTGTAGCTGTTTTGGGTTGTATTTGGGTATAATCAGATAAGCTTTTGATTATGAAGACCTCCTGTATGTGGTTTTAAAGAACAGCAAGGGTAAGCAGGTAGGATCGATGCGAGATACAAGGACAGAAAATGGCAGTTGCGTCTCGTCTGCTGAACTCCGCTCCTCAGAGTATGCTGTTCTCACGGTGCACAGGGTGCATCCCTTGGTTTAATTGGTCACCTCACACTGATCAGGAGAGGGTCAGGCTTTAATGTAAGGATCCATTAAAGAGCAACCGGGTTGTAAACAGATTCTTAAAGGTCTTGGCGACAGTTGTCAAGGGATCCCGGTTTACTATATAAAATAAATGACTTGCAGTGCAGTGGGAAGCTTTTATGATGTGTTATAAAAATGTGTATTGTTTCTTATAACGCATTCGTTAAGCATTTCATTGCATTGTATTGTTATGCTGCCTCAGATGATCCCACCACCTCGTGTGCTTTAAAGTTGAGTTTGTTTGCAAGTTTTATTATTCTGCTGGCTCTAGACCCGGCACTGCAGGTTGTGCACTGAAGGTGTCCAAAATGGGCTCTTCCACTCCTGGTCTTTGTTCCAGCCCTGTTCTAAATTGTTTAACAAATTAAACCTTCATCCACACCTTTAATGTAGTTGATGATCTCATTTCACCTGTTAAACCTGGAGTGGATTGGCCCTCCAGGACTGGATTGGACACCCCTGCTATTAAATATTAGCTCTATTGAATTTGTCGCAGTAACATTTGGTGAATACAACCCTTCTGGTTTACCGGTAGGTGTCTGGCTAGAGTTATTGATGTAGTGTATGCAACCATCACGTCTGATCAGTGGTGTTCTGCTGCATGTCTGAATGCTCCATCGCATCAACGCACATTAGTCGTGTTGTCACACTGATTGCGGTCTTCATGCTACCTGATACAGATCTGTTGCAGACAAGCTTGGATTGTTATTGACGTGTGTTGGGTCTGTCTGTGCTGTACTGTGTGTGTGTGTGTGGGTCTCTGTTTGCAGTCCTCATGGATCACAATGACTGTACAAGATGCATTCTCTATCGATCTACAAGTAGGGTAATTGGAAACCAAAGAAACCATGCAAGTGTGAATACAAATGAGTTGGTGAAATATAAGCTAAAGGTCTCCACACAGTGGACACGATGTGAAAGAAATCACACGTATGAGAGAGTATAAAGAATACTTACTAGCTCTTCAGAATGCTTATTTCAGTAAAGGTAAACGAATCGTACACAACAGCGATAGCCAGTACCCTGGAAATGGACTGCCAGTTGTTGTCCCTCATTGCCATGTGTTTATAATTTTTGTGTGCTTTACTGTACAGCTCCGGGTATTTTGATGCTGCAAGAATGATCTTTTCTTCCACGATTGTTTACTGAAGAAGGCGCGCAAGGGAAGCTGTTCCTCATTGGTCAGTTTGCCAGCTGCCGCATGACAAAATAAATGCTAATCCTATTTTTTTCCTCATCGCTTCTGTGTCGCCCATCGCGGAGCGTACAAATAAAAGAAATCTGTTTTTGTCTTGGTTCTGTGTGACGTGTGCATCACATCCGGTGTGTAGAGGCCAAGACTAAGAATGAGAAAAGAACAGAAAACACTATATTTATACTCGGTATGTAGGGGGGTGTTCCACTCTCACTGAAAAGCAGAAAAGACTATGGGCTAGTCACATTGATATTGCGTGTTGCACCAGGGCACCTTCGAACTGGGCTGTCCAGCTGTCCTTCATCACTGTACTGAATCTCCACAAGTCATCCCCTTTCTCAACAGGAGCCACTGTCCCTGAATGTCAATCT
This sequence comes from Polyodon spathula, assembly GCF_017654505.1. NCBI lineage: Eukaryota > Metazoa > Chordata > Actinopteri > Acipenseriformes > Polyodontidae > Polyodon > Polyodon spathula. Next base: position 26,902,594 of record NC_054556.1, on the reverse strand, counting down.
CTCTAGCTGCATTTCTAAACCTAATTAAGATGCAATAATTAATACACTTTACTGCTCAGTGAATTAATAGATTAACATCGTCACATCAATCAAAACACACGCAACTGAAAACCAAAGGCAGTATGTCTTTTAAGCTGCCTGTAATAAGCAAGTAATCAAACAACAACAACAAAATGGGAAAGAATGAGGATGAATATACAGCATGTCTATCCAGGAAGCCCTACATTATACAAGACATATAGAGAGATGCTAGAGGAGCCCCCCCTCCTCCTCCTTCCATTGGCACTCAGAGAGATCGAGAGAGAGAGAGAGAGCGAGAGAGAGAGAGAGAGAGAGAGAGCTGAGATAATACCTCCTGAATGCATGATGAATTCAGTTGTCAGGTCGGTTGTGGATGCTGAGTGTGTGTGAGACTGAGGTGTACTGAGGCGTTCCATCACTCCTGCTGCAACCACTCCATCTCTCCATCCTCCTCCTCCTCCTCCTAAACTCCGAAACAGAGAGAGAGCGAGAGAGAGAGAGAGAGAGAGAGAGAGAGAGAGAAGCAACACACGCACACAGTGAGACCTGTGAAGAAGAAGACGAAGAGGGAACAAGGAAACCTGGCTCCTTAAAGAAGCATAGAAAAAACAAAGACAACGAAAAAAGAAGCCGCTGGTGCTGATTCATTTTTATTTGAGGACGTCTCCTTCAGGAGCAGGCTCAGCACCCAGGACCTGACCCAGGCTCCTACTGGAACCAGCCAGTCAGGGAACAGCAGGGCAGGAGGATGCTCAACAACCTGACAGACTGCGAGGATGGGGATGGGGGACCCAACCAGGGTGAGTGACGGAATCTAGCTGAGTGCTGCTGCTGCTGCATGGGGTCTGTGACAGGAATAATAATAGGGTCTGCTACAGAAAAATAGGAAGATACTACACGAGGGATGCATGCAGTCAATGCAGTTCAGTACAGCACAGCTCATACAGAAAAAGAGAGATATTCAAATAGAGAGATAGATATTTTAAAGTATGCATTCTCAGTGTATTTTGTATATGTGTGTGTGTGTGTCAGTGTGTGTGTGTGTGTCTGTGTGTGTCTGTGTGTGTGTATGTGTGTGTGTGTGTATGTGTTCTGTAGGTAGTTCAATAGAGATTGATAGAAAAATAGACAGAGGTAAGACATTTTCTAAAATGTTTCCTAATCCCTAGTGGCAGAATCTCAAACCTCGCCTATTGGCAGAGAATTGCTCTCTATATATAAGCTGCATTCTGAAATAAATGACACAGAAATTAATTAACAAATCAGATTACTGAACCATTATCACTGAATGTTATTTCCACTCTGATGTATTCATCTGCCGGGATCAAATCAAAAAGCGCTTGATGCGACTGGGCTTCTTGTGTCATGTGAATAGGAAGACGATGCATTGGTCCGTGTGTTTTGCATGTGTCTGTAGAGATATACTGTGTGTGTGAGTCCATGCATGCTATTTCTGCTCAGGAGTCTCAGAGCTGGCGCACGCTGCCGTCCCCATGACTACAGCTCGAGATGTGTGTGATCACTGCAGGAATGTGCTGTCTTCCTTGCCTGTATGCGAAGAGGCAACAATGCCTTCTTGGTTTAGCATCGCCCTGTGCAAGTTTTTAAAACAGGGACCACTGTGCAGGTTTTTGTATTAAACTGATGCAAATGATTTTATTGGCAACCATTACTGTATAATAAATAGTGCTGTAGCTCTTTGTCCAAGGTGCTGAAATCTTCTATCCGGTGTTGATTTCCTATTAGACCTGCTCTGTGCCTGCAAATACAATAGGATTGCATGGAGCTCTCCGTGGTCCTGAAATGCACGCACACTGCACAGCTCTTATCAGTTGCCTCAGTTTGTATGTCTGTTTGATACACTGTTTTGGCTGGCTAGCTAGGTATTAACCTAATCCTTTTGCAATGAATTTTGTGCATTTGCACACCTCGTGGAACAGTGTTGTTTGCTTGGCACAGCAGTTGATTTTTCTTTTTTTTTTTTTTTTACGTAAAAAAAAAAAAAAAAAAAAAAGTTAAAAAAAAATTAAAAATAAAAAAATAAAAAAAAAAATAAAAAAATAACTACCAATTTGTAACCTAAACGGTTACAGAACCTATGGCAGGAATAATTCCAGCCATATTTGCATGTCCGATTCATTATTGGTAAGGCAGATGAATGAGAGAATGCCTCATTATCTTGGTGCTGCTAATAAAGCGTGACTAAGCTTCGTTTCAAGGCTCGGTGTACGTCTGTAGTACAAGGGCAGCATTCGGAGATACCATTTGTAATGGTCTTGTTCTTACTTCTTAATTAAAAATCGTGACAGTGATGTTGCTGCAGAGACTTTTGGCTTTATGGCTTATCCTATGCTCAGAGTCTCACAGTAAAAGCTACAGCAAGACCTTACAGTGCTAACAGAGCACATACTTAGGAGAAACCTTAGAAACAATCACACCATACTTGTAAAAACATAAAAACAGATGTTCTAGTTGATTGATCTGATAAATGGTGGACATGGCAATGGCCCATTTCAAAATAAGCATGTACAATAACTGCTTAATGCAGTGACTAATCATACAGACCCTCTGCATGCTGGAGCACACACATGTTATGTTTGTTCTGCTGCACAGCCTGGGGGGGCAGGGGGTCATGCTACAAGTCCCCAGCGAGCAGCGCATTAATACTGGTACTCGGGCTGAGCTAATCCCGCTGCAAGCAGGACTGAGAGTCACTCACATCTGGAGAAGAACTGCAGCATCCATGGACCCATGCTGAGTGGCTAATAGATTGTTTAAGCACCATCATTTAAAAAAAAATACACTTTGGATACACTTGTGGTTAAACGGCAGGTTTTAAATTTGGATGCATTCTTTGAAGTGGATTGATAGGTTAATATGGAAACGTAGATTGATTGATTGCCAATGGATTGATCTACCTCAAAATGGAAGTCCAGAGGATTCTGTTCCCTTTGAGATTACCTTCTTTCACTTCTTACCTCTGTGAGTGTGTGCGTGTGTGTTTGTACGGTAGAATATGTGAGTGTGTGTACGTGTGTGTGTGTGTGTAGATGTGTGTGTGTGTGTGTGTATGTGTGTGTGTGTGTGTGTGTGTGTGTGTGTGTGTGTGTGTGTGTGTGTGTGTGTGTGTGTGTGTGTGTGTGTGTGTGTGTGTGAGTGTGTTTGTACGTGAGTGTGTGAGTGTGTGTGTACGTGTGTGTAGATGTGTGTACATGTGTGCGTGTGTAGGTGTGTGTGTTAGTGTGTGTGTGTGTGTGTGTGTGTGTGTGTGTGTGTGTGTGTGTGTGTGTGTGTGTGTGTGTGTGTGTGTGTGTGTGTGTGTGTGTGTGTGTGTGTGTGTGTGTGTGTGTGTGTGTGTGTGTGTGTGTGTGTGTGTGTGTGTGTGTGTGTGTGTGTTTGTACGATAGAGTGTGTGAGTGTGTGTGTGTGTGTGTGTGTGTGTGTGTGTGTGAGTGTGTGTGTGTGTGTGTGTAGTGTGTGTGTGTGTGTGTGTGTGTGTGTGTGTGTGTGTGTGTGTGTGTGTGCTGTGTGTGTGTGTGTGTGTGTGTGTGTGTGTGTGTGTGTGTGTGTGTGTGTGTGTGTGTGTGTGTGTGTGTGTGTGTGTGTGTGTGTGTGTGTGTGTGTGTGTGTGTGTGTGTGTGTGTGTGTGTGTGTGTGTGTGTGTGTGTGTGTGTGTGTGTGTGTGTGTGTGTGTGTGTGTGTGTGTGTGTGTGTGTGTGTGTGTGTGTTGTGTGTGTGTGTGTGTGTGTGTGTGTGTGTGTGTGTGTGTGTGTGTGTGTGTGTGTGTGTGTGTGTGTGTGTGTGTGTGTGTGTGTGTGTGTGTGTGTGTGTGTGTGTTGTGTGTGTGTGTGTGTGTGTGTGTGTGTGTGTGTGTATGTGTGTGTGTGTGTGTGTGTGTGTGTGTGTGTGTGTGTGTGTGTATGTGTGTGTGTGTGTGTGTGTGTGTGTGTGTGTGTGTGTGTGTGTGTGTGTGTGTGTGTGTGTGTGTGTGTGTGTGTGTGTGTAGGTGTGTGTGTGTGTATGTGTGTGTGTAGGTGTGTGTGTAGGTGTGTGTGTGTAGGTGTGTGTGTGTGTATGTGTGTGTGTAGGTGTGTGTGTGTGGGTGTGTGTGTAGGTGTGTGTGTGTGTGTGTGTGTGTAGTGTGGTGTGTGTGTGTGTGTGTGTGTGCGTGTGTGCATGTGTGCGTGTGTATGTGTGTGTGTAGGTGTGTGTGTAGGTGTGTGTGTAGGTGTGCGTGTAGGTGTGTGCGTGTGTGTGTTTCAAGGGTGTAACTGCATGGAATACCAATATCATCTGTTGAACCGTGTGCTTCGTCTGTTTCCTGACTTCATACTCTTCATACTTCATACTTCATTCTGCTCAGCAGACTTTGCATTTGAAGTCCTCTGGTTTTGTAATGAGCAGCCCTTCCTACCTGCTACTTTGTGTTTGATTCAATCCTGCAGCTCTCTCTCCTCTGGATACCCGTCCTTGCTGCTTTCATAAAGAGGTCCTGTTGTCCCCTTTGTTTGCAGGCTAACTTCTCAATGCCGCAGTATGCAGCAGCACACTCTCCTCTGTTGTTACTCGGGTGAGCTCTGATCTCCTGGTCTGTTCATCGCAGTGGAATCCAGGGCAGAGGCAGCTCGAGACGCTTTGAATTCCTCTGCGTTGGGGAAGGAGGGTGCTCCAAGACACCTGCCTCACACCCCCAGGGCTCCAGCCACACACTCAATCACAAGCCTCCTTGAATCCCCCTGGGCCTCTGCCTTGCTCTGCAATGGCTTACTGTACACTTAGACAGATCTTTAGTTATGACTGACTGCGTAATGTCTTAAAAACTCCCTGGGGGATTTTTTACATGATAATTTTTTTTTTTTTCTCGGACACCGAGAGCCTCGGTAGAAAATGCCTTTGCAGACATGGAGCCCTGCCTGTTACAACAGACCCTCCGCTCCGAAACCTGGAAAGCAGCGATGAATATTTAATCCGATAATCTTTCCACTGCAGCTCTCTCATACCTCAGCACCTTCTCTCCATGCCGGACTCTCAGTGGCTGCTTTAGTTCTTTTGCTCTCGCCCTTAACAAAGAAATCTGCATGGATTTCCATGTGGTAAAGAATTCAGGTGGTGAAAATAACAATTTGTGTATTTGTTTAGTGTGAAGCTTGCACAAGACGTGGTTTAGTGAATTTTATTGTAATACAATCAAATTGTCCAGACCAAACAGAAGACTCACGAAGACAGATAATCAGATGAATTTAATATATATGTAATAGTCAAGGTGCTTGGTTCTGTGCCTGCACCTGTATGCAGTGCACTAGTGAGACATACTGACATGCATTGTGCTTGCCTCCTCTATCCACTGCACTTCGGTATGAATCACGTGTGTTTTGAGGGGCTGTGTTTCCGAGGGTTACAGGAGGTGTCAGTGCTTGGCCATTCTGAGGTCAATCAATGTATGTCTTTGCATTTCCATTGCTGAGTCAGTTTGTGGAAGCTGCCTGTTCGACAGCAGACTTCCAGCAGAGATCCAGGTCTGGGACCCTCAACCTCCAGACCCCAGGGACACAACCTGGATTCTGGAGGGGAATGGGAGCCCGAGCCTGCTCTATCTGGGGATATCTGGATATAGCCAAATAATGCATTCTCTGTGGAGTGTGTCTCTAAGGGTAATGCATTCTGCTAAGGTACAGTGTAGTATAACCAAGGGTGTTAGCCTTGCTAGATTGGGTTACCAGTCTATACCATGCTGGTAACCCTGTGGGTCTTGTTTAGTGTCTGATCGTTCCCACAGGTTTGCAATGGGTCAGACTGAAATGACATTGCAAAACAAACAGCCTACCATGAAAGATGGAGTAGGTTTTTTTTAGATTAAATGCTGGTTACTGGTAAAAGAAAATAATAATTGTGTTTCGAGTTATTAAACACACTGCAGGGCCTCTTGTCTTCGAATCTTACCTTTAACATGTACGTTGAAAAAGCTGTACGGAATCACACTTATTAAAATGCCACTTGTTGGGGAGCAATGCTCAGAATCCAGTGTGCCAGTTCATTTCAGCATGCAGCTGACTCTGCGTTACCCAGGAGGCTTACCTGAGCAGAGTCTGTATTCCAACAAGAATCAGCACCTGCTTCAGCAGATTCATTCTTTGTATTTTTTTGCAATTATTATTTTTTAATTGAAATGTATTTTAACTTCAGGAGGGGGAATCCCTGTTCATTTGAAATGCTCTCCCTGCAAGCTCTCGTCCAGACTGCACAAACTAGGAACGCACCGCGTGGTCAAAGATCATTATACTATTCTCTTTATCTACTAAAATAACAATAACAGCTGTTTCAGCTCAATAAGATGTTTTGACAAGGAATACTAGTTGTTGTTTTGTCATTTTGGTAATGCAGAAAATATTTCAGTTGTTTTAAAGGTTTCTAGTAGTATTTTAGTTCTGTACACATGTATTTACTAAGTAACCGCCATGTAAATACACAGTAATTAGAGACACTTCATGTAAAGTGTTACCATATATATAGACAGATATATAACGGTGCTATTCTGTAGGCTGCTATTATTAACAGTACACTAGCATTTTGCAGGATGTATTTTCCTCTGCTGTTTGCTCAGCTACAGTCAAGATTTCTATCTCTGTTTCATTTTGGTCAATCATACTTCGTTCTGTCACTGCATCTCATTCTGGGGCAGGTTAATGAAGATGAAACTAGGCTCTGAGCTGATGCCAGCGTGCGCTCGATCTCCAGCGCTGAGATTACCAGTCCACTATTATGCACGCCTTCTTCTACAATCAATCAGCAGGATCTATACTTTGCTTTGGCAGAAGGTTTTGTTGGGGATTATTAAGAAAAGTAACCGTGGTTACGAATGATTTTGTGCTCTGCAAACCCTGCCTGGTTTCCTAACGCTGGTGGTTCTTATGTGGAGTAACCTTTGAGGAAAGCAAGGTTATGCAGTATTGCACCCAGCATGTTTCGTGACTTTGAGAAGTAATAACAAAAGCTCCGCAATGTCTTTGAAGCACGAGCAGGTCCTTTTCCCAGTGAAGTGCAGTGCGTGTAGTCGACCTGGCCTACCTATGAAGCATTAAATCCAGGGAGCTCTTTTCTATAAATTCTGCTGTGGTTATCAGTGGTTTGCCAAAGCCAGGCATTCGCTAGGATCTTACTTTGCTTTCAAACAGTAGCCATGAATCCCCCTGATCTGATCTGCATGCACTCTAACAGTTATAGCGGGATTTCTGCTTCATATATGGGACGCTTGCAGTTTTCCAGCTGGGTTATTGTTGAAGCTAATGTACGTGCTTGACCTTGAGTGCTGTGAGGTGATTACAGCATCTACAGGACTAAGTCAATGATGTCCTGCATGCCGTATGTCTGCCTGGTGACGACGTGCGAATGTAAAGGACTACGCCTTCACAAAGCCACGCCCATCTGCTCAGTGTTCCATTAAAGAGGTTTGACCTTCATGATGACATAGCTGCCGTTCCAAGCACAGAAACTGCAGGCCCCACTAGCAGAGGCTGTTTGGAGGTGCTGGGGGGGGGGGGCTCTAAAGGCTCTATAGGCTCTAGCTGTGCCTCTGTTTCCAAACAACCCCAAAGCAGCACTTAGAAAAGCGTCCTACATTGCATTGCTCAGTTCTAAAAACGAAACACAAAAAAAATGCCCTTCTTCCATCTGTTGCAGAAATGCACTGAGATTGTAACACATTTTAACAGCTGAGCAGGTAATATTAAAGGCCAGCCCTTTGCTATTCTTTAAATCCCTCACGCTGTCATCCCAGAGCACAGTGCTGATGATTGCGCTTTAAGAAACGTTATTGTGAGCTTTTTGTCTCTGCGAAGAAACTCACAAGACAGTCCCTGCCATCGCTGTGCTGTCAAGACCTGCTGTTATTGCTCAGGGAGGGGTGTTGATGCAATTTCTAAAGCTGAGAATTGAGCTAAATCCCGGTGTGGCATTTCTATCGATCCATCCTTTCCAGGTGAATTGATGAATAAACAATGGGATTTCTACAGCCTCCTCTGAATGCTTACAGATGCTTTGTATCTACCTTGCTGTCAAGCAGGAAGAAATGGTTGGATTTCTTCTTTAAAATAATCGGCCAGTCTTCTTCAGTTAAGTTTTAATCAAAAGAGTTTTATTTAGGAACAAAGCAAATCCACAGACAGTACAGAATGCAATCAGTAGCTCTTCTCACTGTGGCCATCATTCTAACCAGTGAGCTGTTCTGGGAAGGGACAGAGCAGATTCGCTTTCTCCAAAGTAGCTCTCTGCCTTCTCCAGCCTGCCTGACGCTCCTCCGTCTCCCTAGGAGAAAGCACGGGGATTGCTGTCTGCTTCCATCTGCTTTGGCAATTTATCTATACAATCTTCCAACACGCACACACTCACACACACACACACACATGAAACAAGCTTATCAACAGAACCTATCAAATAATACATCGGGCGATATTGAAGGGCCCTCGTTAGAAATTCAATTACTTCCTTGAGCAACCTCACAAAAACATCCAATATATTTCTGCATGTATTAAGACTCCTCTTGGCTTTGTTCTTGTTTTAATGACACGAGGTGGTGGGGCTGCTGGCCCGCGCTGGCTCAGTGGATTAGTCTAGTTTGCAGCTCTGCACAGCAGTTTATAAAAGGAGACTGGGAGGTGGTGTGGTCTAGTGGTTAGAGTTGAGGGATTGGGAGGCTGTGGTTAAGATCTTGGATTATTTGAGGGAGATGACAATAAATGGATGTCTCAAACACCTGAAGCTGGTAAGGGAAGATGATGCCTCCTGGATATATACAGGTACTACAATGCAGTGTACAAAAAGTGTGAGCTTGGGGGTGGGCATTGGTGTTGTTCTGACCCTGTCTTTGCTATGGAATGGCATGAAGGGCATTGCCTCTCTTCCTCGCTGCCTTGTTGTAAACCGTGCATAGCATCGCATTGATTACATTACCATATAGTGGTGAGGATGATACAATTGCATTATAAAAGGATCCCTCCTAATACCCACTGTAGGGTTTTAAAGGCTTGTTCGGATCCACGCCCCCCTTTGATGTGTTTCCAGTTGATTTACAGCTTTGCTAGATTGCGATTACAAGCTGTTTCTCCCATGGATCACACAGAGCAGGCCCCATTTCTCTAACTCCCAAGGATGACAGGCCACCAATGACAACTGTAAAGGAAGGATTACAGAGCGAGGGTACAGTGTGGCTTGTGGAGTAACACTTGAACCCAATGCATAGAACTCTGGCTTTGTCCATTCAAACTGACTCACACACACACACACACACACACACACACACAGGAGATGCTCTGCTAGCAGTCTCCTGGCACAATAATAGTCTGGCACAATGAATAATCAGATTGTTTGGTTTTGTTTGTCTGCGTTTCTGTACTTTTGGGTCACAACAACAACCTTCCAAGCAGATCAAAGCCCGCACCTGCTCTTCTGTTACTACAGAGCGGTCATGGGACAGGTTATTGAGTCCACTGCAGAGTGTAACTCCTGGTATTGCGTTGCTAAGACTGGACCCACCCAATACCGACAGGTCACAGTGACTCTCTCTCGGCCCACTTAGATGCACAGAACCATTTCCAATCAGCCCCTTCAATATGGAAATCAGGTTTGGTATGCAGTTTCAGCACCAAAGTATGATTGAGGAACCCTTTAAAATCAGAGGCTTTTTATCAGACTATATAGTGATTATTCTATGCATGTCAGACTGCTCTTAGACATTAAATAAATACATCAGTATGTTAGAAATCCTTGGACTACTGGGAGTAAAACCTTGATTATTCAAATTCGGATTTAATAAAACCCCTCTGTTATCCGAACAGCCCCCTGCTATCCTGTCCCGTTCGTGCAGCTCTCTTACCCCACAATGTTATGGAGAAACTGCGAACTGCGTTAACCAGCTTGGTATCTTCTGGAGGTTTGTAGATACTGCCCTGTGAGGGCGAGGCCTGACCAGTGCCCTTAGTAAACACACGCTGTTGATGCATGCTGAGGCTCCAGGTCCCTCTTGGGCAGAGGTTAAGGCTGCAACAGAACCCATCCTAAATCAGCATTATTCTCTGCCACTGCCACTGGATCCAGCTCACGTAGCTCACTGGAAAAATCTGTTCAGCTTTTGTGAAGCCTGCTTTGAAGTCGTAAAGCAGGATTGAGGGAGTTTAAAGGGCTTATGGAACAAACGTCACATTTTTCAGTTTGAATAAAAGGGTGTGTTCAGGGAATTGGAAAAAAATGGTGAGCGATTGCCTTGTCTTGTAGCCTGCTCTTTCCTCCCGTCTGTCTGGCTGGCTGTTTTTTAACCACCTCGTGTTTCCCTATCTTTTCTGATGGGTTTTCTTTTGCATGCTGTGCATGCTAGCTGCTCATTACATCAGTGGCATACTTCTACCTTCTTCACAGGCTCACCAGGAGACCTTCTAAGAAGGGTGGATCACAAGCATCAGTAGATACCACTGCCAGCACGGCTACAAAGCAAGACCATGCGAAACGGACAAAACAAAGGCTGAACATGCTCGCACAGGAATGTAAAAAAAATGTCCACATTACAACAGGACATAGCTGCAGCAGGTTCTTGCATTGCACTGCACCTTTAGCCCTTATGTTCTTTTCAGCAGGAATCGTCATCCCTAACTCAAAAGAGCCGTGCTGTATTGGGGAGCTCAGTGTGGGGTATGTGGCTCAACAGCCATCACAAAACTGCCTTTCCCAAGTCGCCATTCTGGGAACTCAATATAACTGAGGACAGTCCAGCTGACCCCAGAGGTGTGGACATCCACATCCAGTGCTGTGTGACGAACCTGCTTGGGAACAGTTTCCCGTTCGCCTTCGTCCTGATTCGATCTGGATTTTGCTTGGTGGAGAAGGTAACTCAGTAAGACCCCTCCAGGCTGTAATGAATATTGAACAGCGCGCCTCGTCAGCTTTTGATCAGAGTGCGCTTCTGATTGGTATCTCATCACGGCACAGCAAACACAACAAACACAGAGAAGCGAGTGAGGAATGCACACCTTTCCACTCTGCCCCAGACACTGCCCCACGAGAGCAGGTACGAGTAGAACCTTCCAATACTAGAAACAGTGTGTGTACTGCATTATCCATCTGTCACCTCTTTATACATAATCTATCTGTCTGTATCCCTTATCTAGCAGTGTACTCTATCCATCATCTAGATGCAGTACATGCTGGTAAGATTAGCACTTAAGGGGTTAAAGAAAGAAAGAAAGAAAGAAAGAAAGAAAGAAAGAAAGAAAGAAAGAAAGAAAGAAAGAAAGAACTGTACAATTCATGCTAGGACATTTTCGTACAAAAACGGTAGTTTGATTTAGGTGTAAATATTTTAGCAACTTCTTAGTCCATTTTAAATAAAGTCCCCTGCAGTTTCTTAAATAAAATATGGAAACTGCTGCCAATTTAGTGCGCTGCAAAAACACGCGCTAACTTCATTAATAATACAGGGCCCTTAGTGTGAAGAGCTTGGAAGACATGCTCCCAAACAGGACGCAAGGGCTTTAGGTTGAAGATATAGCCAAAAAATGCACAATGCAAAGGACACAGCACATGGTGTCCACCTGAGCTACTGTACCATTTTAGAGCTACACAGCGCCGAGGAGCAAGTGGCAGGGTCTACAGACAAACTCCTTCAGAGATTATGGGTCATTCAGGCAATTAGATGTACAGCCTGGGGGATGTGCTGAAAAGGGAAGTGCTTTGATAAACTGGATGTCCTCCTCTGTCCTCGGAGTTTCTGGTTTTTATTCTGTTTAGCAGCATAGCAGCTTTCCATTCTCACCAGAGCAGGAGCGCACAAACCCAGATTTTTTCTTTGTAAAAAAGGGATAAACATTCACTGGATCTGAGTTAGACGCCAGAGATTTCTTATACTGTGCAACATAAACAGCCTGCTTGTTTTTCTGAGAAATAAAACCGTGCGCAGCAGAAACACTTGAGAAGGGAGCGACACTGTTCTCTCTTTGTTGCAATAGCAGGCTTGAAAACAATCTCCCAGTGTACTGTATTAAAGGCAGTGAGTATAGAGGATGGCTGCAGTGGCTGTGTTCGCTAACATGTTGAGTTTCCAGTTTCTAGTATTTCCAGTTCTGTGCAGAACTTATCCCTTCCAGCGTGCGACAGGCAGCCAAGTCCCAATGGTGTGACGTAACTCATTCGCCTTTGAGCCACACCAGCCAGAAATGATATGACACCACAAGAGCAAGCTATGGACACACAGGATAGTTTCTTATTGCAGAATAACAGACAGTCAAAGAGCCTGTGAGCCCTGGTGTAGCACAGCAAGGAGAAAACCGAGGAGGGGGGATTCAAGCAGGAATGGTGTGCAGCTACACCACCCCTGTAATCTCCCTGTTCTGACATTGGAATGGCAGTGTACTTGTGTTTTTAACAGGTGTCCCTTAGGGACTGTTGTATTTATTGCTTTTGCAGAATGTGTAGCTTGAACACTGGCCAAGAACTAGAGCAGTGAGCAGCCTTCAGTTATCACACAACATCGGATCACATCAATTGATTTCTAAGGCAACACCTCACTCCCGTACCACAGTTAAGGCCAGGATGTTGAAGGTACAAATGTACACGTTGTTTTATTTTATTTCAGAAAGGATGTCAAGTAGAACATGCAAAATATAGTGGCATAAACCCCAGTCTTTCTCAGGATTTCCCATATGTACTGTAGAGACACCAACCTTGCTGTTTCCATAGTAACTGCCTCCTATTGGCAAGGGCCACACGCTCTCCCTATTGGCAAGGTGCCAGCACTCTCGAGAGCTAGAAATGGTGACCAGGGCTCGACACTGCAAGAGGCCAGCAATTCTGAAGTGACTGTGAAGCCGGGAGCTGATTCTTGAGAGCTTGCCTATCAGTTTAGATAGGGCTGAGTCGCTGAAGCGTTTGTGAGAGACTTGTCAGTTATCACTGTGGTAAATAGGTGTCTGTGCCACATGCTGCTGAAAACTTGTTAATATTATTTTGAAGGGAAAGTGTATTAGCTACAGTTAATGGCGCAGTTGTTTTGAATAATAATAATTAATAGCAATGCTCCTTACCAGTGTCTTGACCTCTCTGTTGAGACTCTAACCTAAGCATTCAGTTGCCTGGCACTGTTTGAAATCGTGCATTGTATTGCAGCGACAGTATTTTTTATTGTAGGATTGAGAGTAGGTTGTGCAGCTGGAGAAGAGATTGTTATTTAGATGTAGTATCATTACGCTATGTAGGTCACTTCACAGGCGCAGAGTCTCTGTTAGGAAGGAGTGCAGTGATCTTGTCTGATTCTGCAGGGGGCCGCTGGAACATTGCTGTAATTGGCGTTCGGTGGCAGCGGCGTTCGTAGACCCAGCCCGCTGGGAGCCCCGAGTCCTTGCAGTGCTCCTCTAATCTGATCTGCCTGCTTTTTTCCTGAACAGGAATGTATTTATTTGAATGTACGAGCCACAGATGAGTTTGGTACACCCCACCGGAGACTCGGCTTGTCAGAGAGACGAAGCGCTGCTCTTATATAACGCAGTGGCGGCAGACGCTGACATTTCTTTTTAGATATGCATTTATTTTAAGATTTCATTTTCAGCAGAGAGCTCTCAAGGTAAAATGCTGTCTCGTTTTTCAAGAGGGTCCCAAATGACTGCAGTGAAAGGCACAGGAAAGGCAAACAATGCACAGAGCTGACGTACGACAGGAACGGGTTCCTACAGAGCTGGAACTGACTGAAGAGCGTGTGAAGTGTGATGTAAAAGCAGAAACTGGTTAGCCTGGGGCCAGTCCTGTACACTGCCCCCTCACATATCCACAATGTCTGTGTGATATGATATCTGCTGTGGTTTCTGATGCTGATAGAGCTGTCATAACTACTTATGGTTCCGGAGTGTTCACATGCACGTCTTCACAACCCCCTACTTAATGACTGCACTCGCAAACACAGCTGACAAAAAACAGGGAGGCTGGTGTTACTCTTAACATCTGCTAGATGCTCCGCAGCACCTCTCTGTGCTGGCAGTCCAGGGACTGGGCAGGGAGAGGGATAGGCTGGTCTGGACACACACAGATAAAAGAGCTGTGGTGAGTGGAGGAGCTGGAGGTGCCTGAGGTCTAAGAGCCTGGTGGCACTGACTAGGGCCCCCCCCACCCTCCGGGTTATATACACACGTCATTGCAGGGCTGAGCATCCCAAAACAAGTGCGCAGGACTGGAAACAGGCACACTTATTACACAGCGGGGGTCGTGAGGGATAATTACATTTCCCTGCCAGGAGTTACACCATTAGTATGGTCAAACGGTTACAAATGCTTTATCAGTAACGTGGATTAAAAAATGAAGTGATTATTCTAAAGCTTTATAGTCACAAAATGGCGACAGCGTGTGCTTTATCCACCCCCACCCCCACCGCCCTCTTTATTTGTTCCCTCCCCCGAATCTCTGCTTTGTGTCCTGCTGGCCCGTGGAGCCGTGTGGTTTGAAAAATCGAAGCTGGCAGGCAGGCAGCGAGGCAGGCAGGCAGGCAGGAAGGCTGTACCACAGCATTCAGATTCATTCAGCTAAAACCTGCCTTTTTATTTTTGTTGCTCTTTTTGTCGGAATCAATTGAGAATAATCACCTAGGTGTGAATTACACAGACAAGGGGACTGCATTGCACATGTTTGCAGGGTCTGATCATTCAGAGATGAAGAGAAGGCTGATTTCATTTCAATCTGTGTAAGGCAGCCACATGTAGAAGCAGTCAGCCCGCTGTACTGTGAGCTGAAAGTAACACCACTGGGTTTGCTTTTTGTTTGTCTAAGCTCGCTGTACAGCCTGTAATGAGCTGGAATGCTATTCTGGAAAGAGTTTCCTGTGTCTATGCAGAGTGCCTCTACAGTACTCTGTGTGTTTTGTAAACAGCATGTGATTGCAGACACAGTAACAGGTTGAATATCAGCCCTTATCTTGAAGATTCTAGTTTCAGTGGCATTGATTGATTACAATGCAGTATGACAGGTTTTAACACAACAAATACAGATGCAATCCAAACACAGCTGTAGGGACCTGCATTTCAGTTTGTCATGACTTTGACTGCTTTTTCCAAGTTCAATTGTAACGTTTCAAAATAAATACAGTAAATCAGGCTTGTTAAAGCTTGACAGCACTCAAACCCTTGACCCTGGCACAGAGATGCAAAGTGCTTCTGTGTACATCCTCACTCCCATCTCGCTCCTTCACTCAAAGCATCTTCGGGCTTCTCTCTAATATGCTCATGTGACCGCATTGGAAACCGCAGCTAGTCTGCCAGCCAGGCTCTTATTGAAGATTAAACCGTCCTGCACGCTGAACGGGCCCTGGGGAAACCAGCCGCTACAGTAAGAGAGGAAGAGCGAATTAAACAGCCTCTTATTTTATTATGATCTGCGGCCTTGTCAAAGGGTTGTAATTCTGAAGTCAACAGTTTTAATTTAATTGCACAGCGCCTGGCTCAGCTCTTAGAAAACTCACAAGATTGCCAGTGGGCAGAATGGAAACACCACAGATCTGAGAGGCCTGGGGTACAGAGTGTGGGGAATGGAAAGTCGAAGTGCCCCTGTACTAGCTCCTGAATACAGGATATCGAATTCCAGTAGCAGCTTTTGAGGTAGTCACTTTACTCGATGGGAGTTAGCGGCTCTGATGTGTGACACAGGAGAACAGGCTCCACGCTCTGGAATGAGGTCTGAAGGCAGAGGAAGAGATGCGTTTCCGTTAGTCACCCCAGGGATAAAGCAAACAAGACAGGAGACAGAACGAACAAACGAAGAGTAGTGAGGAAGCAATAAATCAAACGAAATCTAGAGCTCGGGACGCGGGGGAAAATTCCATGGCTTAAAAATAAAAACTTCTTCAGCGATTCCAGATGGACGGCCTTTCTAATGCGGCTGTGCCTGGGCTGCGGCTGGACTCGGGGGCTAATTGAGATGAGCAGCACGTACAGCAGCCCCTCCATTTGCAGAAACCCTTTGCTGCATTCCCCAGACCAGCAGAGAACAGCGGCCCTGTCCCTCTCACAGCTGCACGGGCTGAGATAACATTTAAATTCATTCCCGTTCTTTCCTAGGCTGCTCGGAACAGTAGAACAGCCATACCTGTCAAGCTGAGATTTAGTGCAGTGTCCCCTGCTGTGATTGATGACAGGGCTGCTCGTGTGTAATACTGTAAAACCCCTGAGAACCAGCACTGCGCCAGTGGAAAAAAAAACAAGCCAGCGATTCGACGAGGCTGTGCAGCTCCCTGAGCAACTCAGGGGTCCCAAGTGAAGGGTGCAGCTGGAATATTAAGTTGGTTACCACACTTTCAGAGCAGGGATACATGTTTGCCAAAGAGGTTTGCTGTCATACAGGCAACTGATCAACAGTTTCCAGGATTAGGAACTAATCAAACACTTTTGCACCTGGACCCTAGTCTGCAGCTAAGCATGTACGGGGGACCAGAATAGCCAGGGATCCACACTGTGCATTAACAGCGTGACTCAGTCTCTCCTGTAGGTCCACTGTCTTTTAGATCATCAATCGAGGGTCTGTTATATGATAATGCGCAGGACAGACAAACACGATTCATATAAAGCAGCTAAAAGAAAAGGTATGTACACATGTTGCAATCCTCTTTGTTTAATTGCTTGCTCAAACTGTTGCTGTTCAAGTCAACAATTCTCATGCTGTAGCCAGAAGCTGGTAGGGGAACATTGTGTGCAAAACTCTATACTTGGCAGAGCATTTAATTGATTAAGGATATGTATGCATGGCACCCCCTGTGAGCATGCAGGCTCATCTGCAAAGAGGTGAGGGGTGGGGGGGCTGCCATTCAACTTGAGGTGCAGGAGGTTGAGCGTTATTAAACACTCCTGGCTGAATAATAATTATAATATATTCTAGGATTTTTTCATTCATTTTACAACAACGCACAATGCATATCCAAACGCAGATCTGTTGTCAACTGATTTTTATTCTGCCAGGCAACAAGACTTAAACACCAGCCTCCCTGGCTCCCAGTCCAGTCCACAGCTCTTTAAGCCACTGTGCTGGCCTCCCATCCCAGCCCTCAGTTTTGAACATGTCTATGAATCATACAAAACACTAAAGAACACTGCATTTCAGAGCTGAGCCACCCCATGTTGGCAGGTCAGAGAAATAGTTTTTTAGTCTAGTTCTGGAGAGCCTGAGGGAATCAGACTGGTAGATGCTAAATATTCAGACTGTGAGCTTCACAATCTGGGTTGCTGATGAATCACTAGGCTATTCCTCTCCGTCCTTATGTATAAACTGTCTCTGTCCAAACTTTGTGTGCTAATCAAGCACTGGCACACTGCATGTCAGTCCTGTAGCTCAAAGCAACCTCCTATCCCATGTTCCCATAAGAGAGAGGCAGAGAGCTTGAGATGTTTCTGATGGTCTCTTTGACCCCCCTGCCCTCTCCTAATCCATGAGGATGTTGTGAAAGGAATGTGGAGAGCTGTACTTGCCGGCACCCGGAACGCATCCATCAAACAGCTCGCTCATTAACCCTTTGCTGCCTGAAGCAATGTTGGTGAACTATTAATAAGACCGTCACATTCCTTTGTATAACCATATCCCCTTCATGGGTCTAGGGCTAGCTGACGAAAGCCTATTACAAAACCCGCAACATATTAACATCAATCAAACAGTAGGGGCTCCTCGCATTACCCTTCACTATTCTCCCCGGGTTTTGTAGGATTGCCAGTTTATTTTCCTTTTCATACTGGAGTAGAAGGCTTTGATTTATCGGGCGCAATGTTCTCCTAGCTCTACCCTTCCTGTAAGACGCAGGTTCAGGTACAGTGATCGTGTAGACCGGGTTTGTCTGACTGTGTGTCCTTCAGTGTGTGCTCGGGGGGGCTGCAGTGCTGGAAACAGCCTATAGTTGATGGTAATTAATGTGTACAGGACTCGTTTTTTTGGACGCTGGTGTAATAAAGGTCACATTAATAAGCCGTGACTGTGCTGTACATCATTTCGTTAGCTCGTCTGATGTGCATGTTGTACATCGCTCACAGCTCACAGCTAATGTTTTCATCCTTGCAGAATTAACCCCTGCAGTCCTCTATACTAGCTCAAGGCATTGGATTTGCTGTTACATTTACATTGATTGCCGATTGGTTTCTTGGAGCCACTACAAATAAATCAAATCAATTGCCATCCCATAGTTACTTTTGTTTATTAGCACCTTTCACAATTAGCTCCAGCTACTGACCATGTCAGAACGCACAAACGGCTCTAGTGCTCATGGTCTTCCCTTCAAGAGAACGAAGTGGTAATGAACACACACGTGGAAGACCATAACGATTGGCTGTTCAAACTCCTTAAAACTTCACAGTTCAAGATTTCTCATCTCTCTTTAAGCCTTCTCTTAGGCAGGGTTTGAGCGCTTCATATTCAACAGCACTGATGGCAAACCTGAACGAAAGAGGGCATAAAAACCGCACCGCTGTACCGGAGGAGTAGAAATGGGTTCTAAAAATAGGTGGTGTTTTGACCGAAAGTCCTTGTCAGGGAAGCGCCCGCGGAGAGAACAAGAACAATTAATCTCTGAGAATCGACCTGCCGGCCGACCCCAGCTCTCTGGAAGTGTCTCAACACGTCAGTCACATAAGCACCTAGCAAAACAAAACAAAGGACTTTCAATTCATATTTCATTCAGTAAGGGCGTCGAGAGTTTTACTGAGCAAGAACATTTTCACTCCGCGTTAGTTCGGGTCACCTTCTCCTCTTATCATCCTTTGAGAATTGAGTCAGACAACTTTCCTGCTGTGAGAATTATTAGAAACCTGGAGCTTCGACTCCATTTAGGAAAGCTGGAGGCACAAAGGCAGGCAGTGGAGACCAACACCTTTCGAACGTGAAACAAATCAAATCAGCCATGAATACTAAGAGATTACCCTAGGACAGTAAAGAAATAACACGAAAGATTCAACTGGAATGCAAAACATGGCAATGTTAATGAGAGCGATCAAGCAGCGCCCTCTCCTGTGCCTAGCGCACAGAAATTAGGACTCTTTCACAGTGGGATGCACGAATCTGAGATATGAGACCTCGATATGGGTGACATTTTTTTTTCTGTTTTGATTCTTAACATTTTGGAAGTCAGAGAGAGAGAGAAAGAGAGGGAGAGAGATGGAGAGAGAAGTAGAGAGAGAGAGAGGGGATTGGCTCCAGCTCAGATAACACAAAACACACTGTGAACCCAGACAAACTTGATCATAGCACAAGCCTGTGGGAAGTCATCATTTAGAAAACGATGGCCACTAAGTGAAATGGGTCGAGTCCCCTGACCTCCTTGCAGCCAAGTTGTGTCATACTATCTAGTGGAAGTAATGAGACCCTGCCTGTCTTGTCAGACCACCCTGGGAGAATCATTACAAGATAATAAACAGGAGAGAGTCCGTCTAACAACAAGTGGTGCAGAATGGAACACTCACTCACACGTCTGTTCGTTGATACAATTTTGCAATTGGATTCAGCTCTGTCTTCATTGGGATGGTCAGGACAACAGAAGGGATATGAATCGTACCAGTTTGAGATGTGAGGGTCTAGGGGGTTAGGAGACACAGTCTGTTCTCAGCTAGTGTACCTAGGTATGGACCTGCAGTGTAAGGAATAGGATTGTATCTGGAGAGGCCTGAAGAATTAAATATTTAAAAAAAAAAAAAAAAAAAAAAAAAAACAGTGCATGAACAAAAAGTAGGAATTATTGGAGCGATTTGGAATAAAGATGCAGAAGGAATCTTGATGTTGGCTAATGTGACAGTCAGGTGAGGTGATTTGTAGCACTCTAGTCCTACATGAGAATCAGCTGCCTCTGAGGGAGCGCAGTGTTTAAGCTGCAGGGTAATGTTATGATTTATCCAATTTTGTAGTGCTCCTTTAAGAACGTGGCTTGTTTCTTTAACATTTGTAAATGAGATGGAAATATCTTTTTTTTTTATATCCCTCATAAATTATGCTTACCACACTGGATTGTAAAATATAGGGATATTAAAAAAGGATAAAGGCAGAATTCCTACATTATATCACTGTGTCAAAATGAAGTATACAATAAAAAAAAATAAAATAAAAAAATCTAGAAACGAAAATTCGTTTCGAAGCCACAGCTTTTTCAGCAGTAAAACGTGTGGCTCTAGTGTCCTGCAGGAGTGTACCGGGAGGCTGGCTGTATCCAGGATGGTCCTCGCTGGCAGGTCCAGGGGTGCAGGTGGAGGTCTGGCCCCTGACGGAGTCTCTCTCAGGACGGTTCCGCAGGCAGGAGCTCGCTGACAGTCTCAGGGGTGCAGGTGGAGGTCTGGCCCCTGACGAAGTCTCTCTTGGGACCGACTCTATGAACAGCTCCATGGATTGCCGGAGCGTGCAACCTGTCAACAAGAAGTATGACTTTATTGCGCAGCACAGATATTCGAAACTACAATGCGATCTCTCCTCTCTTTTACTGTATAGCCTGGCAAACACATAAGAGGATTCTGTATCAAGTCTTTAAGCCATTTCAATTATACCTCCCCATCCCAAATAAACAGTTTGAATGCTTCTGTCTAGCACTGTGGTCACTGTGATACTCAATACACTGTATAGAAAAATTCCACTTAAATCCAATTCAATCCTCTTAGAATAGGCATACTTTATAGGGTTTGCTAATATGCATGTACTTACATGGCACATACATGGCACGCTACATGTGTAATGCACCATGACCATATAGGGAGCTCCTGGCACTGCAGCCTGGCTCACTCTGTGAGTAACGGGCAGCTCCGACGCTCTCCCTCCAAGCTGACTAATGGACTCTACAGCAGTCTGCTGCAAGCAGCATCACTTTGCAACGCTAGGGATCACAAGCTCAAATGAATAGCAAAGCCTGGATCACACTGCCAGGCAGTCTTCTTTCCATCCCTGCCATTAAAACTTGTGACTGGTTTCACCTCATGGAGCCCAGAGAGCTCCTGCTGTACATGCCTGCCTGCCTGCCTGCCTGCGCTGATGTAGGAGTGTGTGAGTGGAGGGCTCAGTCACTCAGAACGGAGGTCTGCCATTGCCCTGAGATATCCTTTTCAATGGAGTGTTGGCATAAAGGAGAGACTTTGCAACGTCCAGGCAGAATGCATAAATAACGGCTGGCATTTGTGAGATAAAAAGAGAGAGACTGTGGCTCCCATCAGCCTGGGAACAATGGCAGCGTGCTGCTGAAGCCCAGGAGCAGGTCTTTCAATGGAGGGAGTCACCTCATTAATGTATTAGGAGACTGCCAGGATATATGGGAGCTGATATTTACTAAAGCTCCATTGTCTTTATCCAAAGGTATAATGAAATGAAAAGGGCAGCCCAGCTAAACGGTTTGATGGGAGGGTCTGGGAGGCAGTGTGGGCGAGAGGGTAGAGCTCATCTATTGATAAGCAGGGCTGCCTTGATTAAATATTAAGAGAGACTGTGTTTCAAAAGGTTATGAGGAAGAGGAATTGGGTTTCATTTATTCTTCTTTAGTGTTTATTTTTTCTATGAAAGCGTTATTGATTGAGGGCATCGTTATTATATGAATGACTACGTTGGACTGGAGAGTCTCTGATTCAAAGTGACTGAAGATGCTCACATCTCCCGGGAAATGCAAAAACTCATAGAACTGTTCCTGTTTCTTCTCAGGAATTTCCAGCTATCTGAAAAACCTAATAAATTGAAAGAGCTTCGCAAGGGTGATGGGCTGACAGCTCTGGAGAAGAAGATAGCTTACATATTTCAACTAGAGAAGGGCAGAGTGGATTGCCTGCTGATTCTAACGTTTCACAGATAATAAGCAGGGTAAGAGATGCTTGGCATCTCTTATTAGTAAATAAAGGGTTTTGTAGATGCCAGTTGTGTCTTTGGTTAGTATTTGCGGTTCAGTAGATGTGAACCAAGCTTTCCTTACGGCAAGTCTAAATGAAAAAGCCAGCACTTGCACAGGCTGATTTCAAGTTTGATTCACCGTTGATGCAGTGACGTTCCAGTGAGTATCTACTATCTGATAGAAGCCCGTTAGAGATGGAAGCAGACTGGCTGATGGTACTGAATTGTTTTCTTATAGAAATTTGTTAAAACCCACCCAGTCATTTTAGGAACACTGGCCTGTGCTTGAGGGTGTGTTCAAAACAGAGAAATGTGAAGCTGCTTTCAAAAGATTAACAGATCTGAATTTGAGGGGATAATCCCACAGATATGGAGAGAACACCACCCAGATCTTAGAGGTGCAGTCCAGGGTCATTCACCTGTTGAAAAGGGATTAAAAAGGAGATGACCAACCCAGGATAGCCGAGAGAGAGCCAACTCCCAGCGGTGAGTCCTGTCAAACAGATCCAGCTGCTCTGCGGACTAGAGAGGGCAGGTCAGGCTTCCTTTATTAACACCAAAGAACCCCATGGAGTTTCTAATTTGTTGAGGAATTAAATCTTGGTTGATGGGGAGGCATTGGAAAAGCAGTTGATTCAACAAAGCACTTGAACAGATTAGAGAGAGATTGTGGTACGGAAGGAGCAGAGAGGATCGGAGCAGCTCTGCCAGTTCTACTTTCTTAAATTAGAAAATAATATAAATAATGTCAGCAAAAAGCATGGGAAGCAAACAAGATAGATTGGATATAGATGTGTGAGGAGCTCAGTGGTTAGAGTGCTGGGCTGCATTGTGGATGGCAGTGGCTTTGAGTAGCTCAGCTGTTAAGAGTTGGGCATGGATGTTACCAGCACCTCTGGAGTCTTATTTTCATGCCTAATACTGTAACACAAGAAAGATTGAACGCTGTTTAATAACTGGAATGTGTTGTGCAGTCTTTCAGCTGTGTTCTCGGTTTAGTGCTCTTCATGGCAGTTAGAGTGCTCATGTGTTTCTTAATGGGGGAGGCTGATGGAATGGATGGCTCTAAAGCCTCTAATGGTTTGTACAGTGTGAAAACGCCTGGAGCACATTTCCAGTCTGCACTGTTTATCAATGTGTTGAAGTCAGCTGTCGATGGTCTTGCCCTGAAGCTCTTATTTCACACTTTCTCTTTCAACTTCCAATTTCTGTTCCTATTTTTTTTTGTTTGTTTGTTTGTTTTTTATTAAACAAAGGGTCCTCTGTGTACTGGGCATGGGGGGGCTGTTAAGAACGTGGTACAGCCAGGCTTTATTGAATTTGATAGAAAACAACCTTTACAGGGACTATATATTTTCTAATAATCTTGTTAAAAAACAGACAATGAATTTTACCCTCCAGATTTCCACCTGGATAAAGGACCTGTTTGAGAGGGTGGCGTGGTCGTAGCTCTTGGGAAAGAAGGCTGTGCTGTCAGTTCAGATCTGGAGATTGAGTTATCTCTGGGCGGGGGTTGTAGAGAGCAGCGAGGGTGCAGGTCAGCTCTTCAGAAGGACACAGCCAATCAGCGTTCCAAAAATCAATAGAACAATCTAATCACATTCAAATGCTAATCAAATTGATTAATACATATATCTCAAACAGTCCTTTCAATCTGGTGGATCTGAGATATGCAGAAACCTTCCTTTTAAAACATAGTACTGAAATAGTAACTGGCAAGAAAAAAATAAAAACAGTCAAAGAATTGGAAAAGATTGTAGCAATAAAAAATGTGTATAAAATGCTGTCTCTCATCCTTACAATAACACACCCCACACTCCGCTACACTCTGCACACCCTGTCCTTGGCACCTCCGAGCCCAGGCTGCATGCTGAGGTGCTGGTTAGTGGCAGTCAGTCTTGCGGAGGTGTGGACAAGACTCACAGTTCAGAAGAGATGGTGAGAGAGAGAGAGAGAGAGAGAGAGAGAGAGAGAGAGAGAGAGAGAGAGAGGAGAGAGACGCAGGTGTAAATCTCCAGATGCACTCTGCTATCCACAGGCTAATATTAGTTTTGGTTTAGCAAAGGGGGAGAATGCTGTCGGATCATTTGATCCAGTCGCACTCCTTCTGTCTGGATTACGGGGCTTCTGTCTGAGAGAGTGGGCAGTGAGGTTCCTTCTCATCAGTGTGCAGCCATGCCTGCTTTGTCTCTGAACTGGCCCACTCTCAAAAGCTGGGCAGGGATGACAGGTTTTTTTTAGTTATTTTGTTTTTTGCTCCAGGATAGATCCCTTTCTAAAGCATTGTAAATGTAATGGTACTTAATGTTGCACTGCACTCTGTACCCCCGGTTTTTAGTTTAGTGATGATCAGCCATAGCACGATTATGCACGGCTAGCAAAGCTGTATCTAAATATAGTGCAAGTGCCTTTTAAAATGAATCCTGTATTTATTTATCATCATCATCATGCCGCAGCTGTAGTGTTTATTGCGGGAGGCAGGCTGGTTCCACTCTCCTCTCTGAGCTGTAGTGTTTACTGCGTGAGGCAGGCTGGTTCGACTCTCTGAGCTGTAGTGTTTACTGCGGGAGGCAGGCTGGTTCCACTCTCCTCTCTGAGCTGTAGTGTTTACTGCAGGAGGCAGGCTGGTTTCACTCTCCTCTCTGAGCTGTAGTGTTTATTGCAGGAGGCAGGCTGGTTCCACTCTCCTCTCTGAGCTGTAGTGTTTATTGCGGGAGGCAGGCTGGTTCCACTCTCCTCTCTGAGCTGTAGTGTTTATTGCGTGAGGCAGGCTGGTTCGACTCTCTGAGCTGTAGTGTTTACTGCGGGAGGCAGGCTGGTTTCACTCTCTGAGCTGTAGTGTTTACTGTGGGAGGCAGGCTGGTTCCACTCTCCTCTCTGAGCTGTAGTGTTTACTGCAGGAGGCAGGCTGGTTTCACTCTCTGAGCTGTAATGTTTACTGTGGGAGGCAGGCTGGTTCCACTCTCCTCTCTTCCTCGCCTGCATAGCACTAGGGGGGGTGCAGGTGTGAGTGTGTGGCGCTCTGCACTGGTGCCAATTATCCCAGCGGAGCTCATCAGCCACTCAATCTCAGACTGTACAGTCTGCCAGCCCCTGAGAGCCCTTCACCCCATCAGTGATTGACACATCCTTCTGTATTTACTGGAAGACATTTCCACTAGGGAGTTCACAATAGTACATGACACATTTCAGATGGTCAGCTAATTGGTGCTGGTACAATTCATCGGTAGTCAGCTAATAGGCAATGGCTAGATACAGTAGCTGCCTGGCTTCAGATGCTACTGTTTTGTGCCCGTGTCTCACGGTTTAACAATCAGACTCCATTGCTGAGCTGCAGCACAGCTAACAGCATGGGGAAGCGATGTCACAGGGTTTCAGAAAGAGGAGGGCATGTGCTGAATGCTGAATAGGGCACAGAGTGCTGTAAAAATGAGGCTGGTTGATTTTGCAAATCGACAACCCCTACAGTTAACTAGCTGTCGACAATTCGACTAGTTGTTGCTGCCCTGACTTGTGTAGGATCCTGGGGATCTTGTCCTGTTAGTGCTCTGGCACAAGGGAGATGTGCTGTGTTGCAGATGGGTCTTTGCACTGGGAGTGAGTCTTGTCACCATGGTTTGCATTTCTCCATCATCCCGGAACGCGTTTGTGTTTGTGTGAGAGTGTAAAAAGCCAGATTTTGTTAGACTGGAGATATTTAGCAGAGTGTGTTAGATAACCCCCACTTCCCTCTTAAAAGCCTGTTCTGCATTGGAGTCTCCAGTCAGATAATAACACAGAGTGCTCCCGTGTGGGATCAACTGACTCGGGGGCAGCTGATCCCAGTCCAGGCACACGCCGGATTATTCTTGGCCGCGGCTGTTTTACCTTGACGAGGGTTTAAAAACATATCAATCCTCCCCAAGTCCTCCATTATTTGAACTTGTTTCTTGGGCTGTAATCCCATCTCTTTGTGAAGGAGGCTTTTTCCTAATACCTGCCACTCCTTACCCACCGCAGCTAGGTGTATCCACAGCCTGCGCTGACAGTAAGCTCCTGATTGAACAAGCCTGGGAACCGAAGCTCAGGGCAATATGCTGATCAGCCCACTGGGGTTTTGAAGGGGGCCGCTGTACCTGTGGCAGGCTGTCAAATTGAAACTGGCAGACCAGCATTTGGAGAACTTGTTAATCTCGGCACGTCGTTCTCAGGAATGCTAATTTCATTGCAGGTTTTATTGCCTCTCTCTCTCTCTCTCTCTCTCTCTCTCTCTCATACTCGCCTACAGAGTGGTTCTGAGTCACCTGTGTGTTTTGATAATATGAAAGTTTTGCC
Source organism: Polyodon spathula (assembly GCF_017654505.1). NCBI lineage: Eukaryota > Metazoa > Chordata > Actinopteri > Acipenseriformes > Polyodontidae > Polyodon > Polyodon spathula. The sequence continues at coordinate 26,876,422 of NC_054556.1, read as the reverse complement.
AACAAAATTAATTCATTGTTCCCTGATCCACACTGAATTAGTGCAACCAGAATTGTTCTGTATTTTACAGTTTTTTTGCAGACAAGCAATACATTTTACTCTTGCATGGTCTCACTAGCCTACATGTTACTGCTAATAAACGTTGCCTTGTATTCATCCCAAAGGATCTTTGTTTGTCCTTACAGCATCCTTAAAAATGTGGCCTCAATTTCCAGATTTCACCCAGTAGGTAGCCTTCTGACAGGCAGACTGGGCATGAGTGTGGTCCATGGAAATACAGTGTGGCACTGTCTCCCTAGAGCCTTGCTACAAGGGGTGCATTGTTTGAGTTCAGTGTGAGGTACACTGTCCGCAGGTACTTCCAGCATGCCTTCTTGACAGCTGTCTTATGCAGTGGAAGTGCTTGTTACACTGTTAGAGGTGGGGAGGGTGTTAAAGGTATGGACTGGGCTGGGTGAGAAACACTTACTGTAGTATTCTGTCCTTCAGTCGCTCCAGGGCCCCCCCCCCCCCCCCCCTCTCTCTCTCTCTCTCTCTCTCTCTCTCTCTCTCTCTCTCTCTCTCTCTCTCTCTCTCTCTCTCTCTCTCTGTGTCTCTCTCTCGCTCTCCTCTTGGCGTTTATGCTCCAGTGCTTGCTTGCTTTAACAAGGTGAGATGATCGATAGCAGCGTTTCCAAGTTGAATTCCAGTCACAGCACTGGGGATGTTAACCCTTTAGAACCCAGCATGGCACCTGTGTGATTTGCGATTCTTAAAGTTTTTCATCTTGTAAGCCTGTCTTCTTTGTGGACCGAACAGACCTCCAGGCCCCCTTTCAGGCATTCATCAATCCCTTTTTCCCAGTAAACAGGACTGGACAGCCTTGTAAACAATATGTTGCATCTCTCAATAGTTCCAGCAAGCTGAAACGAAGCTGAAGGTCTGCTAGTCTCTCCAATGTAGCCCCACGCTTTGTTCACTTGGTTGGCATTGTGTTCAGCGCCACCTCTTGCTTGAACCTTGAGCAAACACACTTCAGTTTTTGCTGGTGCCAGCAGGTCTATCACGTGCAGTCAATCACTTTCGGTTCTGACACTAATGATGCCAGAGACGTCAATCAGCACTGCTCAACAAGCAAGAAAAACTCCATCCCCAATAAACATAACATGCACACTGCCTCCCTCCCTCTGGCCCACACCACATCACCCCTCTGACGTCTAACACAACCTCAGTACACTCTGTCCTCCTTCTAACACGGTCTCCTAGACCACGGACATCATCAAAATGATATGGATTGTAGTGCTACAGATGCATCACACTGAGAGCTCTCTAGGCTCTGTGCTTTAACCACGTCTCTGTTACAGCATTGCTATAGATTGTGATATTCCATTTTTTCTGACACCGCTCTGCTCCCTTCTGCCACTAGACAGGACAGCGGCGCAATCTTACGGAAGCGCAGCTCAAGGGAAAGAACCCCACCCCCCAGTGTCAGCTGGCAAGAGGTGATTAATGTTTGATTAATGGAGCTCTGCAGATTTCCACAGGCAGTCTCTAGCAGGAATGTGCTTGGCAGTATTTACCTGTCTCTATGGTCAAACAGCGGGTAACGGATTCTTGGTTTTTCTGACAAGGTGTTTGAGACACTGTTTGCACAATACTGACCATGCTTTTTGCAATCTCTTGTTTGAAGTTTAACTGAATCGTTTTTCTTGTTTCATGGCACCTTCGCTGGTGTTCCACAGCGGATTTATTTTCCATAAATGGGGGGGTGAATGTGTGAAAATTAAATCTTGTCACAAGCATTTAGCCAGCCGAATGTTTGAACGGGCAAATCGAATGAAGCTGTACAGCGTGCTAGCTAGTGTCTCCGGCATTGCTGTGACAGGTATTGATTTTGGAGTAGGAAAGAGAAAATTGGATCTTTTTCTATGCAGTTATAACCAATACAAGGGGAAAATCATGACCTACCATGTGTGGAGACACAAAGCCCTTTCTGGTAACATTACAATTGAGGGTATTTTAAAACCCCCAGAGATTAAGGGGTGAAGTAAAGGCAGCAGTTGTGTCCGAGAGAGCTGGAAAGTGCATTAGAAAGAGGGGTAAGAAAAGAGGAGCAGAGCAGATTGCTGGACAAAACCACATGCAAAATATTCCTATAGTCTTCAACCTAGCCCACTGATTTACAATTGAAGACTTCAAGCAAGACTTTTTGGCCCATTTAACAAAATAGTCATCCAGGACTTACAGCTCTGACTTCAAAGAGCATCGATTCAAAAGCATGTTTGGTGCAGTCGAGTGAAAGAGCCCAGGTGTAAAGAGAGGAGGTGTGAGTCTCTAATGAGTGAGATGAGAAGTGAGAGGGAGGTTTAGTTTCAGGAGGTCTTTGACATGAAGGACTGTCTGTTTGAACTGCATCCTCTGTCGGTCTCGACAGCTCCGCCTGTGCACAGGACTCGCTATCAGCTAGAAAGTCTGAAGCTGCTTCATGCCTGCTTACCTCTCTGAGCTTGTTGGAGCTGTGACTTGACTGAATGCATGAGCGAGAGTGTGTTTGAAACAGCTTGTGTAGCTCTGCGTGTGTAAGGATTAGTGTGTGTGTGTGCACAGGTGAGTGTTTGTTTGCTAATGCACCCCCAATGTAAAGAGACTAGCTAGGGGTTAGCGTCTCAGTCAGGGAGCTGCTGCATTCCGCCCCTGAGAGACAGCCAGAGTATTTCATCAATTCCCCATCTGCTTTGCCATTGTGAAGCAAGATGAGATTGTGTGTGACTGCAAAGCGTTATATAAGATTACATTGCATTCCACCTACACTGGAACAGACTTTGGAGATCAATATAATATTCTGACTGCAATTGTCAGATGCACTTCAGTGAATCTACAAAGTCTGCCTGCACTTTTATTTGTAGCGTTTTACTACATCTTTATGCAGAGCTGGTAGAGCATAATCCAGGTTTTCCAAGGTCAGTCTACAATGAGGCACTGAGAAGAGAATTATTATGGGAATCCTAATCCCTGACAGTTCGGGACTTTCGACCTGTTTTTAAGAGAGGTCCGTTATAAAAGTTCACCGTAATAGGAGAGTGTAATAGAGTACAGTGTGGTAAAGCATATGTAAGTATTGCAAAGCCCAAAGTGGTATGGTAAAGCGTTTTTTTTTTTTTTTGTTTGTCTTTTAAATGTGGCAAACTATGTTAAATGCATAATATAACCATGGCAAAAGCACATGAAAAAAATGCAAAACGTCTGTGCAAATTTACAGTAGAAAACTTGAATAAGGGGTGAGGGTGCACCCCCACGCACACCAGGGGCAGACGGATGGTCAGCCGTGCAATTCTCCTCACAAAGATCGAGTGAGGACACTGCATCCCTGAGCTGCTCTGCTGAGGACCTAGCCTCTGCATGTCAATATGAAGAGTGCGGGTTTCAGTAATCTGCTGGTGGGGGCCTCTGCTAGAATGCAGAGCTCAGCTGCTTAGAGCCGTTTCATTTAATAAAAATGAACGCTGACACAGTCTCCTTTCTGCAGAGCTGAACTGCGTGGGAATTAGATCCAGCTCCCGTCTCTTTGAAGACATGTATTCATACAGGAGAAACGCGAACTTTGAAATTTACCCAGCACCTGCTTGTGTCAGGAGGGCCGGTGAAGGGAAGAGTTTTCAAATTGAATTAGACAGGGCCAGGGGCTTTGTCCTGGGCTCTAATTCATTCACTTCTTACTGAGAGAGAAGATCAACAACATTCTTGGAGCCTAGAACAAAGAAGAATTAGAGGGGTTGCGATCCAAATCTTTAAAATCTTGAACGAAGCTACACTAGTTAACCCTGAACAATACTTTAAGAGCACCACAGGAGCCAGACCTCGGAGTGGTGAGGGGATGGGACAGGCTACCTAGTCAGGTTGTTGAGGCACAACCACTTGGCTCTTTTAAGAACTAGCTTGACAAAGTTTTGAGATCAATCAGTTTCTAGGAACCGGACATAATCACTCATTCCCTCTCCTCTCACAGATTACACAGGAACATGAGACCAGGTTGTTGTCCCAATGAAGAACAATTCTGCCGCTCCGCAGACAGTGAAAACAAAAATAAAAACATTCAAGTATTGAGCCGTTCCCAGGAGGTGTGTCATGCACCTTTATCACCTTACAGTTTCGTTGTAGTTCTAGTGCTTAATAAAGTGGCTTGCACTTTCTCAGCTGCGTGCTCCTGTCCTAACGTGGAAGAGTTGGTAATGTGCATTACTCTTGGGAGAGCTGAGAAATGAAATAGTGCATTTGTAGCGGCTGCAACGAAACAGCCAAAGCACTTCGCACAGGTTACACAAAAATCAATAAAGATGAGCAGCGGCAGTCAAAACTGCTCAGATATACGACCTGAATTCTCTAACAAGGCAGGGGAGAGCGCGATTAAAAACTGGTCCTTTGAAGATTTACTGATCTTTATTAAAGACTGCAGGTTATCAGGGTTCAGTAGCAGCTCTGAATGTAGCTGAAAGCCAGCAAAGGCATATTTTGAGGATATGGTTTAAAATGAAGCAACTGAACTCAGAACCATGCAAACTTTATAAAAAGGCAAAGAAAGAGAAACAGATCAGCTGGAAGCCCCCCTCCAGATCGGAGGCGAGGGATTGAACAAGACTGGTGGACAGTCCTGGGCACTGGGCACTGGGCACAGATACACATTTCCATATTAGTAATGTCCCCTAGTTAATGAAAGTGCCGCTCAAGCTGTGATGTTTGTTACAACACCTTGAGGGAAGAGACTCAAGTGCAGCACGAAGCTCTTAACTTCTTGTTAATAAAAGCAAAAATGCACAGAGGCCAGCTGTGGTTGTTCTACACGGATATTTGTAGAGATGCTGTTTGATACACCCAACTACTTTAAACGTTCTACTGTGCAACTTCACTAATGCTGTGTCCTGTACTTTGTCAATAATATATAGCAATACCCTCTTTACTGACACTCTCTCTGCACTGCTGCCTCCTACAGGAGATGGCAATCCAAAGGAGAGCAGCCCTTTCATCAACAGCAGCGACGTGGAGAAGGGCAAGGAGTACGATGGCAAGCACATGGCTCTCTTCGAGGTAACGCTCTCTGTCTGTCTGTCTGGGAAATGAACCCGCTCAAGCCCCAGTGCATTTGTTAACTATACGTGCTTACGTGGAAATGAGGTGTGTTTGCTCTGTAGTCAGTGCACAGTGCTCATGCATTGACATGGCAAGAGGGACTGGCACTGGCTACAGTTAGTGTGTGGTGCTTCTCTGTCAGTGCACCTGAACTACAACACCTGCCTGAGATTCAGGTCTGGAGAGCCGGGCAGTGTTGCTGCTGTGATTACTCCACTGTCCACTGCACTTGGGAAGCATATTCTAACCCTGGCCTCGGAGGTGAAGAACCCCCACAAGTGCCAGGGTGCTGGGATCTTAAAGCAGGCCCCAGGCAGTACCAGATAACAGTAACTGTGACAGTGCTGTTCTGTTCTGCTGTCAAAATGTTTTTTTGGTTCTGTTTGGCGTGTGTTTAACTGCTTGTAACGTCTGTCCGCAGGAGGAGATGGACACCAGCCCCATGGTCTCCTCTCTGCTCAGCAGCCTGGCCAACTACTCAAACCTGCCACAAGGGAGCAAGGAGCACGAGGAGGCAGAGAACAATGAGGAGGCGCGCAAGAAACCCATCAAGGTAGCGAAGGTATCTCTCTCATTGCTGCACAGACACTGTCAGCTTACACCAGCAGAGCCCCAGTGTGAATGCAGCTGGAAAGAGCATGTGCTGTACCTCTCTCAACCCCCTATCTGTGATCCAAGGTCTTTGAGTCTCTCTCCCTCAGTCTCCCTCAAACTTGTCCACCAACCCTCTGTTATCTGTCTTTCAGAGTTTCTTTGATGATGTCATCTGCAGAGTCTGGTATGCCATCTGTAAAACACACGCACGCACGCACGCACAAATGCACACACAGCTTTCATCTCAGTGAAAATAAGTCAGATATAGCTGGGGGCGTGCATACTGATAAGCACAGGAACAAAAAGACAGCAAACTCCAGATAGGATCATTTCTTTTTCTCTGACAGTATTAATAAAGTTAATAAACAACCTTGAATCAGCAGCTGCTTTCTGCTCAGTTCCCTTGGTGACCAGGCTCCTCTGGACTCCTACAAGTAAAGTGAATTCAGCATCCAATCGATCAGTCAATCCATCTTCCATGGCTGTGCGTTCCTGATGACTGTGGATTTCAGCCACATGGCGAAGGATCCATCTCCCCTGCTGTGCAGAACTGCAGATCAGGTGCATCTCCACTGCCTGTGTATAACTGCAGATCAGGTGCATCTCCACTGCCTGTGTATAACTGCAGATCAGGTGCATCTCCACTGCCTGTGTATAACTGCAGATCAGGTGCATCTCCACTGCCTGTGTATAACTGCAGATCAGGTGCATCTCCACTGCCTGTGTATAACTGCAGATCAGGTGCATCTCCACTGCCTGTGTATAACTGCAGATCAGGTGCATCTCCACTGCCTGTGTATAACTGCAGATCAGGTGCATCTCCACTGCCTGTGTATAACTGCAGATCAGGTGCATCTCCACTGCCTGTGTATAACTGCAGATCAGGTGCATCTCCACTGCCTGTGTATAACTGCAGATCAGGTGCATCTCCACTGCCTGTGTATAACTGCAGATCAGGTGCATCTCCACTGCCTGTGTATAACTGCAGATCAGGTGCCTCTCCACTGCCTGTGTATAACTGCAGATCAGGTTCACCGCCCGTTCCCATTCCTCGCTGAACGCAACTCCTTAATAATCCATCAAGCCTGAACAGGAACACATTAGTGCTGTCAGCTGGTGTGTGAGTAGCAGAGCGTGAAGCAGGAATTACAAGCTGCTTTTATTACCTTACAATTCAAGAACTGCAGTAGGGTTCTGGGAGCTGTAGATTTCCGTCGCTGGGTTCAGCTCTGTGATGAGCGAGTCTGGCACAATGACCTCCTGTTGCTACTCTGTTAGACTGGAGGGGCGTCTGTGTGTTCGTCTCAGAGATGAGGCATACATACCTTTCCACCTGACCGGCTGTAACCCGAAGCCCCTGTTTAAAATAAGAAACAAACGAGAAGGCAGCAGGAATGTGTCATCCCTCCTCATTCCAGCATCTTAATCAGAGAACAGGATCAATAATCCCAGAGAAGAATGTGTATCAGTCAGCTGTCAGCTAGGATCTCATCTAATGAACCTGGAAGTCAAGCCACGGTACACATAGCCAAACAAGGCTGCACAGCGTCAAGTCTTTCTACTCTCAAACTTCTCGCTAGGGAGTGTCAGGCACTGCACAAAGCCTTTCAGCTGGGACTTTCTACTGCAGTCTGTACCGTCAGGCTATTTAACCTTTAACATCTAAACTACTCACGGCTCCAAGAGAAAATAACCAAAGTCTGGTAGTGTCCACAATGCAATGCAATGGGTGCCCCCTCACTGTGTCTGGTGCCTTCACTGTGGTTGGTGGTGATGCTCAGCATGTTGGTTCAGGGTGTGCTGATCACCACTCTTGTTTCTGGAAGTCTGCCTGGCGCTTGCGCAGTGCAATGTGTGCACACTGTCAGGCAGACGCTGTGTATAATGAGGGCTGCACCCCAGCTGGCTGGCACCTTGAATGAGAGGCGCTCTTGCCACACAGCCTGATCCTTATTAGGAGAGTTAAAAATATCCCAATCCAGAAAGCCTCCTAGACAGTTGCTAGGTTGACACTGAATTGATGGATGCTGTGCCTTTTACTGTACGCTGAAGGGCGAACGATCAGAAACTAATTAGCTTACCGTTCAGCCTAGCAACAGCTGCAATAGAGGTGCAAGTCATTACAACAGGAAGAGACATGGCAAAGATAGAAGACCTGGCTGCACTTATACACAGCATTCAAAAACCTGGTCTTCCTGCAGCTTAAAAAAAATCCTTAATATTAACCAAAACTTAAAAATGAATTGCTGTTTTCAGTATTTTAATAGAAAAAACACCATTTAATATTAATTGCAATGCCTGTTAATAACGTATGCATGTTTTTAATTATTTGTTGTGAATAATTACTGCCAGCACAGTGTTAATCTGGGATTAATATTGCAGCTTAATTTAACTGAAACTGTTCTTCTCCCTGGTTGCTGGTGAGACATATCACCCTGGGTCTGCTCTCCTTATTAGTTTGCTGGTTCTAATCACAGTGGTTGAGCCTGAGAGAGTGTACAGCTGACCTTCACAATCGCATTCATTCACACCTATTATAGCTCACTGGAGCCACGCACAGCAGAGATTTAGTTCCAAAACACTGGCTAATAATGTTAATTAAGAGAGCCATAACAAGTTATAGGCAATTCTTGTAAAGCCCACAGAGGTATGGTAAAGCATATTCAAAACATGTCAAACCATTGCAAACTATGGAAAATGCATAGTGTAAACGCATTGACAGTGGTAAACCTTTTATATAAGGATTAAGCAAACACATTTGAGTAGAAGGATTTCCAGTAATCTGAAATAATAAATTGAGACCAATACACAATACAATACCGTTTGCTCTTCCAGAGTCCCAGGACTCAGGACACTGGCTGGTCAGTCCAGCTCAAGAATAAAGCCAACGCACACAAATCTGTTTGTAAATCTCATTTAAAAGACTATGCCAACACCCTCCTGCTTGATCTTACAGAAGAGTGAACAGCATGGCTTCGACGCTCCACAGGCACACCCAGGAGATAGAGTCGGGATCCTGTTCGCGGATTGAAGCTGCTTGACATGTATAATGCAATGAAACTCTCCATTTCTCAAAACGGACGACAGGCAGACTTCTCCAACTGTGTCTTCATGAGTGTCTAAGCTCACTGCCAAGACAGTCTGGAAAGCTGACACTGACACTGCGAGGCTCCAGAATCAGGAGGCTTTTATGCACTGTCTTAAAATTAAACATGCATAGCGATATTTGCGATATTACATGGGTTAATATGTTAACAGCTCCACAGGTCACATTCAGACACGCACTGCCCTTGGTTTGCACAGTACAGGAGGTTTATTGCGAAACTGACACCATTCTGGCTCCATCATGGAATCTGCATTGAGTAGCAAACTACTGGACAGCTTGAACAACATGGCAAACACAGGGATGCAGTCTCAAGAGCTTCTCTGTTTGAGTGCAGTGGGTGAGCCAGTGACGGTCTCAGTCAGTGACAGTCTCCACCAGCTTGGCTTGCATCCTGGTCAGATCAGTTAAGTGAGGCAGGTCAATACAGCAGTTGGGACTGTGCTGTGGCCAGGTTCCTGTGGTCAGGGTGGAACTGTAATCACATTGCACAAGCCAGATGGGGTGGCTTGTTTAGTAGCTGGACCATCCTCAGGCCTGATCTTAAAAGCTAGGTAGGGTTGGGTCCCAGAACACAGAACCCAGAACACAGAAGCAAGCAAGGCTCCCGAGCCCAGGTGGAGCACTGAGGTGCTGGAAGATCTTGCACCTGTTCTCCAGGATAATCCTCGCTAGCAGTTTTCCAGAGAGGTCTGACCTCCTGCAGCACGGTGCTGTATCCCCCTTTCTTGGCTGAAGTGAGGTTCTGTATCTCATCTCAGGCACAGCAGCAGTCTGTCTTTCCAGGCCCCTTTGTTAGAAATTGCTCGCCAGCCCTGTTTAACGTCCATCATCTCTGTCAAATTCAATTTGAAATGCTGGGTCATCTTGCCCTGAGAGTCAGCACAACATCCGTGAGGTTTCCAGGCAGTTCAGCAGCTCAGGGGTTGACCCTCTTGAGCGGCATACATAAAGGTCAAAGCCACTCACCTGTTGTAGGCTTGTCCAGCTGGGGGTTCTATTTAAACAACAATAGGTCTATTTTGATAATTCCATAGTGTGCTGAAAACCATTAGACAGTCACGCTGTTTAATGCATAAAGAATAAACCCAGCTTCACCTTCCCTCATTCATCCACACTGTCCTGACCAGGTTATACACTGTCCTGGCCAGGTTATACACTGTCCTGGCCAGCTTGAACATGGGCTAGTGCCTCCCCATGCTTTTTCTCCTCTGTATAAAGTTAAGGTTGGCCTTTGGACAGACTCTCCCTCTCACACTCTCTCCCTCCCTCTCTGTCTCTCACTGTCTCTCTCTCTCTCTCTGTGCCAGGCTCCACGGATGGGCACCTTCATGGGCGTGTACCTGCCCTGCCTGCAGAACATCTTTGGTGTGATCCTGTTCCTGCGACTCACCTGGGTGGTGGGCATGGGGGGCGTGCTAGATTCCTTCATCATCGTCTTCATATGCTGCACCTGTGTGAGTAGCACTCTACCAATCCCACCTCCTCCTCTTACAGGGATTCAGTGCTGGAGACTGGGGCTCCACAAATACTGAAGACACTGACTAGCTAGATCCATCCAGTCCAGGCTTTTGTCCACAATTATTAAACTAAAGCAAGTAAACCGCTGGCCAGCTGCTTAATAGTTGGATTCCGCACGTAACCCTTGAGTTGAATGGCTCTGTCAGTCCGCAGCTGCCTAGCCTTGCAGTGCTCTCCATATCACAGTGTTTGTTTCAATGTGCACATCGGGTCAATCATCTCCAATGTACAATTACTGTCCAGCCAGTCCCAGACTAGCTGCAGAGCGATGGTCTCTACCAAACATCTGACCCTGCACTGAGGTGTTTGCGTGTTTTAACCCCGATCACGATTCGTAACCCAGGTCTGATTAATGGGGACGCTGCAGGTGGAAAGCACGTGACTGAAGAGACATCTGATTGGATAGAGTTCAGAAGTAGCATCACAAATGGATTTCGGGCAGAGTTCCCTAACAACTCACTGAAAAGTCATCTAAAACTTTTGAGTTGGTATTGGTAGAGTGATTTATGCTTTTTCACTAAGTATATATTTTTTACTGTTTTTGGGTAAAAGAAAATCCTTGGAAAATATCCTTGCTATGTTTTTTTTTTTTTTTAAAACCAAAATTCAGTTTTTCTAATTGGGGGAGGGGGCTGTGAGATGCTGCCTGACTTAAGTCAGTACTTTATCACAGACGTGCCCCCCCCCCCCCCCACCCCCACCTTCAGTTATAATTATTTCAGTATCATAGGTGCCACCAGACGTCAGCATCCAGTCGTAGGTGGTTGGTCGCACCCCACCCCACCCCCCCACCCTTTGAACCACCCGTCGTAGAGAATGGTCGGAGAGAGGAGGCGACGGGGGCCGAAAAAAAAGACTTAGAAACCCTGGCTCGGAGCTGCGTCACGCAAAGACAGTGCACAACATGTTGAAATCAGCCTGCCCTCAGGGGCTTTCATAACAGAGGCGAGACTGTGGATGGGAGCGGTGGGAGGAAGAGAAGAGAGAGAGAAATAAATCTGCCTCCAACACGAGCTATTAATGGCATCGAAGGGAGTGCGTGGAAAGTGCTGAATGATAAAGGCTTTGCATTGAAGTACACACCTCCGCCAAACGAGATTAAAGAGCCCACGAGCCATTCAGCTCTGAAATCCAGCTTTCTGCACAGAACACGGCAAGGCTGCTATACTAGTTAGCACCCGCTGCCCTCTGTCTCTGCTTCTGTAAACCCTGTACTTGTTGGAAAGCCATGTGTATCTCCTGGCAGCACCCCGTTCCATCATTCAGCTTGTACTTGTGAACAACCCAGATTTCAATGACCATCATTGATTGCTGATTAACAGGTAGTAGGAGCAGTGCTTTTCAGCTGTATTCACAGGAGTGGTGTAAATAGATGGGCTTGGAGTCTGTTAACAGAAATAGAGATATTAACCCTGAATATGATCAGCTGAGACACATTTCTGCGTATTAACTAGCCACTAGCAGATAACGAGACCCTCAGCCATAATACACAAGGGTGCTTTTCGAATTGAATGTCAATATGCATCCCTCACCTCATTCAATATTTATAAAGTCAATGTGCTTTTATTAAATGCTGGTAGCACAGGATGTGCACTATTAAATATTCATAGCTGATCGCTGGCGCTCATTCTGAACAATAAGCCAAATACTGTGACAAGCACAGCGCAGCATGTTAAGCATTGAGAAAGCCAAACAGAAGCCGCTGTAATTAGATAATGCCACCCATTATAACAGCCGGTGGACGGACTGACAGACAGACAGACAGTCCAGTCGTCCCCCAGCACTTGTCCCAGGTGATGCCTGCAGTTTCTGCAGACTGCCGTCACCCAGCTGCTTAGGGTGCTTTTACTGGAGGTACTGAACACCCATGCAGTACTGGGACTGTGGTGAGGGATGGAGATTGATTATAGCTGCAGTTACAATCCTTTGCCACCCGGCCGCACTGTTTGCTATGATAAATCCCAGTCAAAGATGCTTCAGTGTTCCAGGGCTGTAAATCCCTCCTTCATGGAACCCTGCTGCATTGTTGCCAAGCGCTGCTCAGACTCAATTGAGTTAGAGCTGATAACAGCTCCAAAACGATTCAGGTCTTATCTGGGCTTTCAGAGACTGATATCCACTTTATTAATACCTGATTAGTGATGCGCTCACAGGGGTGGCTGCCTGGCAGAGAACCGTGTCTGCAAACTTCACTCTAACCTGGTTATCAACCTCTTAAACTTTGTGGTGCAGATTCTCACCTGCGTTGCTCATTAGGAAGGCGTGCTGAACATCGGGACCAAAGAGGTCTGACTGTGCATCCCCAAAGATTCACATTTACCTGCTGAGATTTTTGCTTGTGGGACCCGCTGTTTTTAAATTAGTGGCAACCAAGGTTTTTAAATCTAATTTTCTTATTTAATGTTAGCACTGAATTAATCAGATTCATCCTAGCAAACTGTTAAAAAAAAAAAAACAAGGTAGGGACTCTTGCATTAAAATGGAACTAAGACTAACGACACGCCCAATATTTTGTAATATTTGATCGATCCTATCGGACAGCAAAGTAGTCTGATAGTGATGACTTATTTATAGCTGTATCGAAGATAGCAGCTCTGATCTCTCTGTATTCAGTGTTCACTCTCTGCTATCCTCACAAGCCAGGCTAGGTGAACAGGCATGCAGACTCCAGGCAGTATATCAGGGAGGCTGTGGATATGGGGATGGCTGGTCCATGTGTCCCTGATCATTTTTCCTCCGCTGTCTCGACCTGGCAGGGTTTCTTATTCGCCTCAGCGCTTCAGTGAGCATTAGCAGTTAATTGCAGGTTTAGCTGCCCTCCCTCTGCTCCGCGTCGCATCTCATCCCTATACAAACTCTAACCCTGCACGCATTGCACAAAATCACCCTCGGAAAAGCTGAGCCGCAGCGATGCAGAGAATGTAATTTTTTAAAGTTCAGGGTGATGTTTCTGGCTTTGTTTTTGCTTCCTTTAGCTTCTGAACTCGTTTTCAGCTCCTGCTAGCATTTCGTTGCATGACCAGCTCTCCCTTGTTGTTCTGCGTCGTTTGCAATCCTCTTGACATTCATTCATTCCGTTGTAACTGAAACTCTGATCCCCCCCTATCCACTGTGCTTGAATAAGGCACAGAACTGGATTGCTTTATACTGTATTTACAATCACAGAACACTGAACAGCTGCAGGCAGAGTAAAAGAATGAACACATTATTAAAACCATTATTTGAAGCTATTTACCCTGTGTGATGTAAACAAAATGCCTTTGCTGGCATTGCTGCCCTCTGTGCACTTACCTAATATCACCACTAGTAGTTGCTCCAGTAACGCATCTCCCTACAGCGACCTCCGGAGGAGCAGAAGTGAACTGCAAGGCAGCTGCACTCCGGGCAGAGCAGTCACCGTTCAGAGGGTTGTTTGTATTCCTTCATGTCGATTTGAGCTGCTCAGATCCATGCGGACTTGCCAGCACGCTGTTTCCATGGTTACTATCTGCTCGCAGCGTTGCTGTAGCACTTGTAGGTTGAAGATCAAGAAGAGCTCACAGAAATACTGAATTGTTTTTTTGGTTTTGTTTTTGCAGACCATGCTGACTGCGATTTCTATGAGTGCCATTGCCACAAACGGAGTGGTACCAGGTAGGTGGCTTCATTGGGTCCTTATTCATGAACTGGGAAGCAGAGCTTACAGCAGGAGCTCCCACACTGGAGGTGTGTGCAAGACATGCAGTCATATTCTCTCCCCAATGACCCACACACCTGAAAAAGCAAAGACCCCTCTGTGTAACCCCTGCACCCTTGACGTAATCCCCACTGCACATTTTACATCTTCGTTTCCAATGATGTTCCATAAGCAATAGCTCAGACGGGCACAGGACAGCGCCCTACAGGAACAGCGCTAAACGCAGCTTTGAGACTGCACAGAACTGGGGTGACTGCAGTACAGCAACATGGCACGCTATTGCAAAGTGAGGGGAAAGAGGGAGACTCCGCGGGGATTCATCATGCCAGTGCGAGTGTCGAGCGCAGTTAATTAGCTCTGTTAATGAGCACGACTGCTCTGCTAATTAACACTGAGATTAGCTGATAAACGTCTGTCATTGTGTTTGTTAAAAAAAAAAAATCCCAGATGGAAGGTGAAAGGAGTATTGGGAGTCTGGCTCTGCTCTTGTAATTCTATTAGAGACCCTGCTCCTCTAGTCTGGCTCTGCTCTTGTAATTCTATTAGAGACCCTGCTCCTCTAGTCCGGCACTGCTCTTGTAATTCTATTAGAGACCCTGCTCCTCTAGTCTGGCTCTGCTCTTGTAATTCTATTAGAGACCCTGCTCCTCTAGTCTGGCTCTGCTCTTGTAATTCTATTAGAGACCCTGCTCCTCTAGTCTGCTCTGCTCTTGTAATTCTATTAGAGACCCTGCTCCTCTAGTCTGGCTCTGCTCTTGTAATTCTATTAGAGACCCTGCTCCTCTAGTCTGCTCTGCTCTTGTAATTCTATTAGAGACCCTGCTCCTCTAGTCTGGCTCTGCTCTTGTAATTCTATTAGAGACCCTGCTCCTCTAGTCTGGCTCTGCTCTTGTAATTCTATTAGAGACCCTGCTCCTCTAGTCTGGCTCTGCTCTTGTAATTCTATTAGAGACCCTGCTCCTCTAGTCTGGCTCTGCTCTTGTAATTCTATTAGAGACCCTGCTCCTCTAGTCTGGCTCTGCTCTTGTAATTCTATTAGAGACCCTGCTCCTCTAGTCTGGCTCTGCTCTTGTAATTCTATTAGAGACCCTGCTCCTCTAGTCTGGCTCTGCTCTTGTAATTCTATTAGAGACCCTGCTCCTCTAGTCCGGCTCTGCTCTTGTAATTCTATTAGAGACCCTGCTCCTCTAGTCTGCTCTGCTCTTGAAATTTTATTAGAGACCCTGCTCCTCTAGTCTGCTCTCCTCTTGTAATTCTATTAGAGACCCTGCTCCTCTAGTCTGCTCTGCTCTTGTAATTCTATTAGAGACCCTGCTCCTCTAGTCTGCTCTGCTCTTGTAATTCTATTAGAGACCCTGCTCCTCTAGTCCGGCTCTGCTCTTGTAATTCTATTAGAGACCCTGCTCCTCTAGTCTGGCTCTGCTCTTGTAATTCTATTAGAGACCCTGCTCCTCTAGTCTGCTCTGCTCTTGTAATTCTATTAGAGACCCTGCTCCTCTAGTCTGGCTCTGCTCTTGTAATTCTACTAGAGACCCTGCTCCTCTAGTCTGCTCTGCTCTTGTAATTCTATTAGAGACCCTGCTCCTCTAGTCTGCTCTGCTCTTGTAATTCTATTAGAGACCCTGCTCCTCTAGTCCGGCTCTGCTCTTGTAATTCTATTAGAGACCCTGCTCCTCTAGTCCGGCTCTGCTCTTATAATTCTATTAGAGACCCTGCTCCTCTAGTCTGGCTCTGCTCTTATAATTCTATTAGAGACCCTGCTCCTCTAGTCTGGCTCTGCTCTTATAATTCTATTAGAGACCCTGCTCCTCTAGTCTGGCTCTGCTCTTATAATTCTATTAGAGACCCTGCTCCTCTAGTCCGGCTCTGCTCTTATAATTCTATTAGAGACCCTGCTCCTCTAGTCTGGCTCTGCTCTTGTAATTCTATTAGAGACCCTGCTCCTCTAGTCTGCTCTCCCAACTCTGCCAGGTGTTTCAAGTCCTCGCAGTGATATTCCCCACCAGGTCAGTGCCAGGGTATTCTGTGCCCCTGTGCTCAGTGCCTGTGTTTGTGTGTCTGACAGCTGGCGGATCGTACTACATGATATCGCGCTCACTGGGGCCCGAGTTTGGGGGCGCTGTGGGACTCTGCTTCTATCTGGGGACCACCTTCGCGGGAGCCATGTACATCCTGGGTACCATCGAGATCCTGCTGGTAAGAGCGTTGGCGTGTGTATGTGTGTGTTTGGGTTGGCCCATATGTGTGAGTGTTTGTCTCGATCTATCTAACTGTCTCTCTATCTATCTATTGTTCTCTCTCTCTCGCTCTCTCTCTCACTTGCTCCCTATCCCCCTCTTTCTATCCCTCTCTCTCTCACTCAATCCCTACTTCTCCCTCTCATACTTGTACACTCCCCCTCCTCCCACACTCCATCCCCCCTCTCTCTCTCCCACTGCATTTGGAAGGGTAATTATGTAAATCCAGCATTAGAAAGTGGAACACTTTGGGATCTGCTGGGTGAAGAGACGGGACCAGGCAAAGATGCACTTTGTTCTGTTTTATTAACGATGCCATAACAATACAACATAAAAATAAAAAGTTTCTTGTTTTTGTTGTTTGGCTTTTTCTTTTTCTTTCTGAAGTTCTTCTGAAGCAACCAGACATGGTATTGAATAACCGAGAGAGAGAGAGAGAGAGAGAGAGAGAGAGAGAGAGAGAGAGAGAGAGATGGAAGAGAGAGACAGAGAGATGGGAGAGAGAGAGACTTTAGACTTTTAAGATCCTTTATTTAAATATTCCAAATAAAATCCATTAAAATTCAAATAAAGGTAAAACACAACAAAAGTTAAGATTCCTACTGCCTGAGCAAAATTTAAAAAATCCTAAAATATATCGTGTTCTCCTTAAAAACAGATTTTAAACAAAATAAAAGGATCATTAAAAAATCAATATTAAACAGTGTTTTTTTCTTTGTTGAAAACAGATAAAAGCCAAAATAAAACACTGTAAAACAAAAATTAAATAAAATTAGAACAAAAACTGGAGCTCCCCCTCCTCACTCACAGCACACAAGGCGTCTCCCACACACCACCTCTCCTGAAAGTCCTCCAGGTTACTGACCAGTTTAAAATACTCAAACTCTACTCTGATCTGGCTGACCACGAGCACCCTGAACTGAACCACTAAACTGGTCAGTCCAGAACCAGAGAGTTGATTTTTCCTTGTCTTTAAAATAGCCAATTTTGCCTGTCCAAATAAAAAATTAATAAGAACACACCTGTTTTTCATTTTAAAACTGTATAGAACCCCAAAAATAAAAAGCTCCTTACTAAAAACGACCCCTAAATTATTCAGGATTCCCTGCAGTAAATTAAAAAGTGGCCGCAGCCTCTCACACTCACTGTAGGCATGAAAGAGAGTTTCCTCTGCTGAGCAAAAAGCGCACTGCTCACTGATGCTGGGGTCCACTCTATGGAGAAACCTGCCTGTGGACACAATGCAGTGTAGAATCTTCCACTGCAGGTCCCCCACTCTCTTGGCGAGAGGCGGCTTGTACAGCACCCTCCACACCGGCCTGTGCCCCTCCTCTACAGCCAAGTAAGCTCGCCACTTAGAGTCTACCAGACCCCTTAGCCTACTATACTCTGTGGCTTTAACACACAATTTGTATATCTGTTTTCCATTCATTGTGTGAAAGATAATTTCCTCCACATTCTGCAATTTAAGCAAAGTCCCTCCATTCTCTCCACCGCCCTCACCTTCCTCACCTACTGCTGGTGACACGATCATCCCTGGAAATAAGGAAAGCTGTCTCTGCTCTGTGCCTCTGGACAACTCCTCCCTCAGGACTGCCTTGAGCCGCGGGGAGAGGCAGCCCCTCAACTCACCCATCAGTCTTTCTGCAAGCCTCTCTGA
Source organism: Polyodon spathula (assembly GCF_017654505.1). Lineage (NCBI taxonomy): Eukaryota > Metazoa > Chordata > Actinopteri > Acipenseriformes > Polyodontidae > Polyodon > Polyodon spathula. Next base: position 26,858,528 of record NC_054556.1, on the reverse strand, counting down.
GTGCCAGCCTAGCTGTGCAGTTAGCTGGGAGGCAGTTAGCCAGCAGGAGAGCTCAAGGTTTAACAGGTGGACCATCCTGGTTACACCTGCTTTTAAAAAACTGGCACAGAGCGTCATCGACTGGAGGAACTTAACTGGAAAGAGTGGATTAAAAAATAGGGGCTCCTCAAACAGGTCCTGCCCTGTCAAGGACTCCACATCCCTTTCCACCCTCACCAGCTGCCAGGCTTTTAAAATACTTTGATAAAAAGGAGGAAGTCCTGCTTTACTAAAACTGGTGTTCTCAATTAAAAACAGGTGTTTTCCTAACCCCAGCCCCCCAAATCTATTGAGAAGGAAACAGGCCAGCCTCTTCCAATGAGCCTCCTCCTCAGTGTACAGGAGTCTCTGAACCGCCTGCAGTCTGAAGGCTGCCACCCTGCTGGCAATGCTGACTAGCCCCTGCCCCCCCTCATCACTAGGGAGGTAGAGGACTGCCGGCCTCAAACTGTGTCTCCCGCTCCAAAAGAACTCCAGCAACACTCTCTGGATCTCCTTCACCAGGCCCTGGGGTGGGTCCAGGCATACCAGCTTGTGCCACAAGCTAGAGGCCACCAGATTATTAATAACAAGCACCCGGCCCTTGAAGGACAGTTGAGCCAGCAGTCCCTTCCACCTCTGCAGCCGCCCCCTCACCCTATCCAACAAACCCTCCCAGTTCTTTTTCATGTAGTTTTCTGTTCCGAGGTGCACCCCCAACACTTTAATACCTGTTCTGTTCCATTTCAGCCCCTCAGGCAGGAAAGGAGGGGTGCCCTCATCCCAGCTGCCTGACAGGAAGGTGTCACATTTTGCCCAGTTTACTCTGGCAGAAGATGCTCTCTGGAACTCATTTAGAGTCTGCTGCAGCGCTTGGACATCTGCATCCCCCCTCACAAACACAGTCACATCGTCTGCGTAGGCAGACACCTTCACTGTGGCAGAGGAGGGTGTGGAGGGCGAGGAGGGCACTGTCCATCCAGCTAGCCTGACCCTCAGCAGGTGCAGCAGGGGCTCTATAACCAGTGAATACAGCATACCAGACAGGGCACAGCCCTGCCTTATACCCCTGCACACTGGGAAGGGCTGACTCAGCCCATTGTTGATCTTTAAAATACTAAAAATGTTGGAATATAAAAGCCGAATATAAGAAATAAAACCAGGACCGAACCCGAAGGCTTCCAGTGTATGAAAGAGGTAGGTGTGGTCGACTCTGTCGAAAGCCTTCTCTTGATCCAGGGAGACCATTCCTACATTAAAATCACAAATATCACTTACAGTTAAAAAATCTCGAATAAAAAACAAGTTATCAAAAATAGAGCGACCCGGTATACAATATGTTTGATCCATATGTATTACAGTTCCAATAACACTTTTTAATCTATTAGCGATTGTTTTGGATAAAATCTTTAAATCAGAACATAAAATTGACACAGGTCTCCAATTTTTAAGCTGGCATAGGTCTCCCTTCTTGGGCAGCAGTGTAACCACTGCCCTACGGCAGCTAAGAGGCAGTTCCCTGTGGCTGAGGCTCTCTCTCAGAACCTGGAGCAAATCCTCCCCCATTATATCCCAGAAATTATTATAAAATTCTGCTGGCAGTCCATCGATCCCGGGAACCTTTCCGCTGGAGAGCTGCTTGACAGCGGCGGTCATCTCCTGGTGGGTCAGCGGTGCGTCCAGCTGAATCTGCTCCTTCTCACTGAGGCTGGGTAACCCCTGGAGCAGCCGCTCAGTGTCCTCTATGTTGCACAGTTCTTTATTATAAAGTTCCTTGTAAAAACGCACCGCCTCTCTGCTGATTTCCTCCCGGGTGTGCAGTTCTTTCCCACCAGGAGTCCTGATACAACACAGCTGTCTACTGTCCGCTCTCTTCCTCTCCAGGTTGAAGAAGAAACTAGTGGGGGCATCCATGTCTCTCAACTCCATGAATCTGGAACGCACAATCGCCCCCTTCACTCTTTCCTTCAGCAAGCTCCCCAGCGCGATTTTCTGCTCCTTTAGGTTCTCCAGGGTCTGTTCTTTAAATTCTGAATTTAAACTTTCCTCTAGGAGGAGGATTTTGGACTCCAGTTCTCTCACGGCTGTGTTCAGTGACCTGGTTGCATTTATAGTATATTGTTGACAAAAACATTTAATTTGTATTTTGCCAATGTCCCACCACTGTCTTAAATCTTTATATTGTGCTTTTTCTTTTTTCCAAATTATCCAAAAAAGTTTGAATTGTTGCTTAAATTTTACATCTTGTAATAATTTTACATTGAAATGCCAGTAAGATGCTCTGTGGGGTTCTGATTGAATTATTACTGTAATTAATAGACAGTGGTGGTCAGAGAGACTACTGGGGATGATTCTTGTATTTAAATCGTTTTTAGAAGTATAAAACCGGTCTAGTCTTGCTCTATATACACAGTCTGTGTGATACTGAGACCAGGTGTATTGTCTTGAACTGGGGTGCAGGCATCTCCATATGTCAACCAGGTCACTGGACTCTAACAATGCAGCCAACTCTCTGGAGGACTGAGGGTGTGGTTCATCATTATTTCTATCAATATTAAAATTAACAGTACAATTAAAATCTCCTCCTACTACCACCACATCATTATTATTAATATTAAAAAGAGCTTGCTTTAATTTCTTAAAAAATAAAATTCGTTCCCCCCCTCTATTGGGGGCATAAATATTAATAAAAACATACACTGTACTGCCCAGCCTAGCTCTTACTTTTAAAATCCTCCCTTTCTCGATTTCATCCATATCTCGTAAAACTGCCCCCAGGCTGGGTTTAAAAAACACGGCTACTCCTGCACTAGTACTAGCGCCGTGACTCATCACGCACAGCCCCTCCCACTCCGCTCGCCACGCCTCCTCATTCTCCTGACCCGCCTGCTTCTGCTCTAAAAACCCGACTAGCTGCGCCCTCTGAAAACACTGTCTGCAGCCGTTTAGATTAAAAGAAATAAAAACGCACCTTTCCATCATAGCTAAAAAAACTAACACACTAAAACAAGTAATAAAAGAAGTTTCATAAAACACAGCCATTTTTAAACAAGAGATTTTGAACAAAGATTTTTTTTTTTTTTAATCTATAACGTTTTGGCTGATCAAATTCTTCTATTGTGGCTTTCCTTGTTATAACGTGAGCGGAGTGGAGAAATAACCTTAGATCAGGGAAAAAACTCTCTATTTCTACTCCCCTTTTCCCTTTTGTTTCTATCATAAAATCATTTACCTGCTCAAGCGTGTATAACTTTTTCTTACTGACAGGTTGGCTATCAGGGATGTCTGAGATAAGCGAGGAGTCAGAGAGCTCCCTCTCCATCTCATCCGCGCTGTCCTCTCGCTCGCCCCCGAGAATCCGTTCCTCCGCAGCTCCCTCCGACTCCTCCACACCAGTCTCTGCCACAGCCGGCACTGTTTCAGGCGGCTGAGATTCAGCTAGCGGAGAGTCTTGCACCGCGTCTGGCTCACCCTGCGCTGTGCTCTCCTCCTCCGCGTTGGGAGGGACTGACGCCCCGCCTGGAGACAGACACACGGACGTGCATTGAGCAGCAGAGACTCCGCTAAAGACAGACAGACACACGGACGTGCATTGAGCAGCAGAGACTGCGCTAAAGACAGGCAGACACACGGACATGCATTGAGCAGCAGAGACTGCGCTAAAGACAGACAGACACACGGACATGCATTGAGCAGCAGAGACTGCGCTAAAGACAGACAGACACACGGACATGCATTGAGCAGCAGAGACTGCGCTAAAGACAGACAGACACACGGACGTGCATTGAGTAGGAGGGACTCCGCTAAAGACAGACAGACACACGGACATGCATTGAGCAGCAGAGACTCCGCTAAAGACAGACAGACACACGGACATGCATTGAGCAGCAGAGACTGCGCTAAAGACAGACAGACACACGGACGTGCATTGAGCAGCAGAGACTGCGCTAAAGACAGACAGACACACGGACATGCATTGAGCAGCAGAGACTGCGCTAAAGACAGACAGACACACGGACATGCATTGAGCAGCAGAGACTCCGCTAAAGACAGACAGACACACGGACGTGCATTGAGTAGGAGGGACTCCGCTAAAGACAGACAGACACACGGACGTGCATTGAGTAGGAGGGACTCCGCTAAAGACAGACAGACACACGGACGTGCATTGAGTAGGAGAGACTCCAGCTTCCAGCTCAGTGTTATTCTATAGAATCTCTTAACAAAGCTCACCTCAGTGCGTGCTGAACCGGCACCATGCATTTTTGTAATGGAGTATCGTGGTCGTTTGAATATGCCAGGTTTAGTGTTGTGAACTCTAGTTTGAAAACAGGAGCTTGCATACCAGGACTGGCACGCAAGAATTAAAAAAATACAGCCAGTCTTTGCAAGAAGAAAAAGCTAGGTGGATTAATAATGAACTGGACGCCATTGAGTCAGTATGCGATTGCAACGTAAAACAAAAATTTATCAGGGAAAAGTGATACAGCTGCTTAATGTTATTTTATAGTTAATGGAGTTTTTACACACTCATTACTAATTACTCACTGCTAACAAAGGCCATTACACATTTTCAGGTGGCAGCCTTAGTTAGCAGTGACCGAAAGGCTTTTGTGGTAACACTTTGGTATGGCTTAATGCATCAAGCGGTGCCACCCCCTGGCCACATGCTGTAAGTTTCTGTTACTGGGTTTGTGGCTGAGTGTTGTAAGAGTGATTTTAAAGGGATCAGTGTAATGTAGTGCAGTATCAGAAACTCGCTCTACACAGCCCCACACAGTGGACTGGGAATGCCCCGTCTCTCTCTCTCCCCCTCGCAGACCTACATCGTGCCCCAGGCGGCTGTCTTCAAGCTGGACGGCCTGGAGGGGGCGGAGATGGAGGCGGCTATGTTAAATAACATGCGTATCTATGGGACCTGCGTGCTGTCCTGCATGGCAACGGTGGTGTTTGTGGGAGTCAAGTATGTCAACAAGCTGGCGCTGCTCTTCCTGGCCTGCGTCATCATCTCCATCGCCGCCATCTATGCAGGGGTGATCAAGACTGCCATCGACCCCCCGGATTTCCCGTGAGTACCCCAGCCAGCACGCAAAGCACAGCTCCACACAGCACCGCACAGCACCAAGCACACAGCCCCTCACAGCACCAAGCACACAGCCCCACACAGCACCGAGCGCACAGCACCGAGCGCACAGCACCGACAGCACACAGCCCCGCACAGCACCGATCACACAGCACCGAACGCACAGCCCCGCACAGCACCAAGCACACAGCCCCACACAGCACCGAGCGCACAGCACCGAGCGCACAGCACTGAGCTCACAGCCCTGAGCGCACAGCCCTGCACAGCACCGAGCACACAGCCCCGCACTGCACCGAGCTCACAGCCCTGAGCACACAGCCCTGCACAGCACCGAGCACGCAGCCCCGCACAGCACCAAGCACACAGCACTAAGCGCACAGCACCGAACGCACAGCACCGAACGCACAGCCCTGCACAGCACCGAGCTCACAGCACCAAGCGGACAGCCCTGCACAGCACCGAGCGCACAGCCCCGCACAGCACCGAGCGCACAGCTCCGCACAGCACCGCACAGAACCGAGCACACAGCCCCGCACAGCACCAAGCACACAGCCCCACACAGCACCGAGCGCACAGCACCGAGCGCACAGCACCGAGCACACAGCACTGAGCTCACAGCCCTGAGCGCACAGCCCTGCACAGCACCGAGCACGCAGCCCCGCACAGCACCGCGAGCACACAGCACTGAGCGCACAGCACCGAACGCACAGCACCGAACGCACAGCCCTGCACAGCACCAAGCTCACAGCACCAAGCGGACAGCCCTGCACAGCACCGAGCGCACAGCCCCGCACAGCACCGAGCGCACAGCTCCGCACAGCACCGCACAGAACCGAGCACACAGCCCCGCACAGCACCAAGCACACAGCCCCACACAGCACCGAGCGCACAGCACCGAGCGCACAGCACCGAGCTCACAGCCCTGAGCGCACAGCACCGAGCACACAGCCCCGCACAGCACCGAGCGCACAGCGGCCACCGCACAGCACCGAGCACACAGCCCCACACAGCACGAGCGCACAGCACCGAGCACACAGCACCGAGCGCACAGCCCCACACAGCACCGAGCACACAGCCCCGCACAGCACCGAGCACACAGCCCCGTACAGCACCGAGCACACAGACCCGCACAGTCCAGTCTCAGAGTGCTGTGTCTGTGAGTAGTTTTGAAGATCTGTGCTCCTGCCTGGCTAACGCTGGCTGCTCTCCCCTGCGCTGCAGGATCTGTATCCTGGGGAACCGCACTCTGATCCGCAAAGAGTTCGACCTGTGTGCCAAGGTAGTGGAGGTGGGCAACCAGACAGTCACCAGCAAGCTGTGGAGCCTCTTCTGTAACTCCACCTTACTGAACGCCACCTGCGATGAGTACTTCACCAACAACAACGTGACGGAGGTGCAGGGTATCCCTGGGGTGGCCAGCGGCATCATCACCGGTGAGAGCCTGTCTGTCTGAGTGTCTGCCTGAGTGT
>NC_054556.1:26726958-26846958 GCF_017654505.1 Polyodon spathula | reverse complement strand
CTGAGTGTGTGTGTCTGTATGAGTGTGTGTGTGTGTATGTGTTTGTGTCTGTGTGCATGTGTGTGCGTGTCTGTGTGCATGTGTTTGCATGTGTGTGTGTGTGTGTGTGCATGTGTGTGCATGTGTGTGTGCGTGTCTGTGTGCATGTGTTTGCATGTGTGTGCATGTCTGTGTGCATGTGTGTGTGTGTGTGTGCATGTGTGTGCATGTGTGTGCATGTCTGTGTGCGTGTGTGTGTGTGTGTGTGTGTGCATGTCCCTGTTCTCACTCTGCTCTCCTCTCCAGGTATTTGGCCACGGCAAGGCGAATGGGGAGCCCACCTGGGCCCTGCTGCTGACAGCCTGTATCTGTGAGATTGGGATCCTCATTGCCTCGTTGGACGCTGTGGCCCCCATCCTCTCCATGTAGGTACTCCCTGCGAGGCAGTGTCAGCATCCGCACTCTCATCACTTCGAACTTAAAACGATGTGTGTTGTGTTCTTCTCAATGCAAACAGGGCATGCACCATAACTGTTCTCTCTCCCTCTGCTCTCTGCAGGTTCTTCCTGATGTGCTACATGTTTGTGAACCTGGCCTGTGCCTTACAGACCCTGCTACGCACTCCCAACTGGAGACCACGCTTCAAATTCTACCACTGGTGAGGAGTCTGACCCCGCCCACATACCCTACCTGACCCCGCCCATAAATCCACATACCCTACCTGACCCCGCCCATAAATCCACATACCCTACCTGACCCCGCCCTGACTCCACCCATGGACTCCACCCACATCGTCAACATGCTCTTCTCTGGCTGTGAGATTAAAGGACAGTGGTAAGATAGAGGTTGATTCCCACGGCCCCTCTCTGTCTCTCTCTCTCTCTTAGGGCCCTCTCTTTCCTCGGTATGAGTCTGTGTCTGTCGCTCATGTTCATCTGCTCCTGGTACTACGCCCTCGTCGCCATGGTGATCGCCACCTGCATCTACAAGTACATCGAGTACCAAGGGTGAGTGACCTCTGACCTCCCTGTGCCATGCCTGTGTAAAGGATCGGCCTCGCAGTCAGTTAATCAAAGGTAAAGACAGGGTTTCTTCTTTCTGTGGTTCTGCTCCAGTGCTGGCTTGTTTCCAGGGAGTGTTCTGACCCGGTGTGGCTGGGTTCTGACCAGGTTGTGGTTTGCCTCTCCGCAGGGCTGAGAAGGAGTGGGGAGACGGGATCAGAGGCCTGTCTCTTAGTGCTGCACGTTTTGCTCTGCTGAGACTGGAGGAGGGACCCCCACACACCAAGAACTGGAGGTGAGTTCTGCCCAGTCCAGCTCAACACAGCCCAGCCCGGCACACTACTACACACACTGACACAAACTTTATTTTTCTATGATCTCTCTCCCTCTGGTCTCATTAACTCTGCTTCTCTTGAGCTCTCTCTCAGGCCTCAGATCCTGGTCGTGGTCAGCGTGGATCAGGATCAGAATGTCGAGAACCCCCAGCTGCTGTCCCTCACCAACCAGCTGAAGGCTGGCAAGGGCCTGACCATCGTGGGCGCAGCGCTGGAGGGCACCTACCTGAACAACCACCCACAGGCGCAGCGCACCGAGCAGGTGAGAGCAGACAGGTGTGCAGGGGTCCCTCAGGACTGCCTGAGCCGTGAAATAGAGGCTGTTACTGTACCTGTTACATCCCCTTCAGTCACTGTCTGCACAGTTGTAAGGTTTCCTGTCTATGTATCTATTTTATAATGCATATATGTCCTTAGAGTTCACGCAAACTGTTTTAAAATTTAAAAAAATGTAATAAAAAAAGTTGACCGAGGTGGATATGGGTGGTATTTCAATTACAGCGCTCCCCCTCTCCCTCTCTTGCTCCCCTCTCTCCCCTCTCCACAGTCTTTGCGTCGGCTGATGGAGACGGAGAAGGTGAAGGGCTTCTGCCAGGTGGTGATCTCCTCTAACATGCGTGACGGGACGTCCCATCTGATCCAGGCAGGGGGGCTTGGGGGGCTGCAGCACAACACAGTGCTGGTAAGCTGGCCGCGCAACTGGAAGCAGGCAGAGGACCACAGCACCTGGAGGAACTTCATCGGTGAGAGCCAGGACTTTGTCTGCAACCCAGCCCAACACTCAGTCATTTACAAGCAAGCTGTGATGAACTCCAGCCAAGTTGTCTTTCTGTGTTGTTGGTTGTTTGCATTGTACCCCCTGTGCTTTTTCTCATGGTTGCATTTCCCATAGTTTAGCCTTGTATGCCAGGTTTGTTTAATATGCTTGACTGTACCTCTCCGAGCTTTACAATGCTTACCTCTGCCTTACCATGCTTTCACAAAGCTTTGTTACACTTTGCTATGTATTTACTAAGATAAACTTTTGTAAGGGAGTAGTAGAGTTGACTGTGTGTTGCTCCGCAGAGCTAGTACAGTATTGTGACCCTGTGTTGGCACAGAGCTGGTATAGTATTGTGACCCTGTGTTGGCACAGAGCTGGTACAGTATTGTGACCCTGTGTTGGCACGGAGCTGGTACAGTATTGTGACCCTGTTGTTGCTCCACAGAGCTGGTACAGTATTGTGACTGTGTGTTGGCACAGAGCTGGTACAGTATTGTGACCCTGTTGTTGGCACAGAGCTGGTACAGTATTGTGACCCTGTTTGGCACAGAGCTGGTACAGTATTGTGACCCTGTTATTGCCACAGAGCTGGTACAGTATTGTGACCCTGTGTTGCTCACAGAGCTGGTACAGTATTGTGACCCTGTTTGGCACAGAGCTGGTACAGTATTGTGACCCTGTTATTGCTCCACAGAGCTGGTACAGTATTGTGACCCTGTTGTTGCTCCACAGAGCTGGTACAGTATTGTGACTGTGTGTTGGCACAGAGCTGGTACAGTATTGTGACCCTGTTATTGCTCCACAGAGCTGGTACAGTATTGTGACCCTGTTGTTGCTCCACAGAGCTGGTACGGGAGACCACAGCCGCTCACCTGGCCTTGCTGGTGCCCATGAACATCTCTGCATACCCGTCCAACCAGGAGCGCTTCGCAGAGGGCAACATTGACGTGTGGTGGATCGTGCACGATGGGGGCATGCTGATGTTGCTGCCCTTCCTGCTGTGCCAGCACAAGGTGCACGCTGTCTGTCTGTCTCTCTGACCATGTGTCTCTCTGTCTGTCTGCGTGTCCCTGGTACCTGTGCTTTGACAGTTCTGTGTGTGTTGACAGGTGTGGAGGAAGTGTAAGATGCGTATCTTCACCGTGGCCCAAATGGACGACAACAGCATCCAGATGAAGAAAGACCTGACCACCTTCCTGTACCACCTGCGCATCAGCGCTGAAGTGGAGGTGGTGGAGGTGGTGAGTCGAGCCGAGCCGAGTCCAGTCGAGCTGAGTGAGGCAGGGCAGGGAGGTGGTCTACGGTCCACACAGTTTGAGCCAGGGAGGGCCAGGGCTGAGTGGCTGGGTATTGTGGTGCAGGAATGGGGCTTGGCACAGAATGAATGACAAACACCACAAACCTTATATTAGAGTAATATTATATTATGATGTAGCTTAATGTTCTTGAATCATGCAAGGGATCTCTGAGCCCCGGTGTTTGGAGTGGAAGAATAGCAGAATGCATGTGTTCAGTATGGAGCTGTGCCTTAGGAATGTGTTCAGTGTGGTCTGTTTTGTATTTCTGAACACGCTGCTGTGTGCAGTGATCTCCCTGTAACTCTGTGTCCCTGGCAGCAAGACAGTGACATCTCTGCATACACCTACGAGAAGACCCTGGTGATGGAGCAGCGCTCACAGATCCTCAAGCAGATGCAGCTCACTAAGACTGAGCGTGAGAGAGAGGTACTGCACCCGGCACACACACACACAAAGACTGGGGTACTGCACCCGGCACACACACACTCAACTAGAGTGACGTCGGGCAACTCTGAACCCAGCACACACACACACACACATCAGACTGGGAACGTCGAGCACGTGGTGATGGCGTGTTGCGGGACCACTCCCCGTCGCGACACTGACAGACGTGGGGGCGAGCGTGTGTCGTGTAGTGTTTCTGACCCCGTGACCGTGGCCGTGTGTGTGGTCTGACCCCGTACTACACACACACACACACACACACAGACTGGGGCACTGCACCCGGCACACACACACACACAGACTGGGGCACTGCACCCACACACACACACACACACAGACCAGACCCAATGACGTGGGGCGGGCCTGTGTGTGTGTCTGTGTGTCTGACCCGTTTGACGTGGCCTGGGTTGGTGTGTGGGGTTGTAGTGGTGAGACCCCGTGACGTTGGACCGTACAGTACAGTGTGTCAGTGACAACGCTGGCCCGTGACGTGGGGCTGGCAGCCACACACAACACAGGACACACACACACCTGCCCACATGACGGTGGGTCGTGACCCTACTGCAACCAGCACACACACACACACAGACACACCTGACCCCGTGACGTCGGGCTGGGGGCACTGACCCGTGGTGTGGTGAACACACACTGTGACGTGGCACCAGACCCAGACACACACACACACACACACACACAGACACACACTGCACCACACACACACACACACACACAGGTGCCACTGCACCACCCGTGTCCCCGTGACCAGAGTGGGGCACCACCGGTGTGCAGCACAACATAACACACAACCACACAGCTGGGGCACTACGAACAAGCCACACACACACACACAGACACTGGGGCACTGCACCCGGCACACACACACACACACACACAGACTGCCGTGACGTGGGCGTGGGGCCACTGCCCCGGCACAGCCACACACCCAGACACCAGTGGGGCACGGCCACCCGTGGCACACCACCCAACACCACACAAACAACGTTGACTGGGGCACTGTGGGTGTGTGGTGTTGACACCACACACGTGGGTCGGGGCCGTGTGTGGTCTGTGACCTCGGTCACCCCCTGCACCGTCACACACACCCAAAATGGCTGGGTGGCACGACACACGTGAACGTGGGCGTGTGGTGTGTCACTGTGTCACACAGACGGGGGCACTGCCACCCAGGCACACACACACACACAGCAGGACCCACACCCAGACGTGGGGACGGGATGGTAGGTGTCTGTGTTAGACCCCGTAGAGTGGGGGACCCACTGCAGTGCACCACAGACGGGGTACACACACACAGACACACAGACTGGGGCACTGCACCCAGCACACACACACACACACACACCCCCGGATGGGGTGTGTTGTGTGTGTGGGTCAGACACACACAGTGACAGGGGCACTGGGTGTCACTGACTCTACCCCGGGTCCAGACACATGACGTGGGCCGTTGTGTGTGTGTGTCTGACCATTACTGCACCCAGCACATGACACACACACAGACTGGGGGACTGCACCCGGCACACACACACAGTGTATGACCCCGTGACACAAACACGCGTGTGTGCACTGACAGGGCACACACACACAAACAGAATGGGGTACTGCACCCGGCCCCACAAACACACATCACAGTGGGGTACCTGAACCCCGGGGCACCCCACACACAACACAGACTGGGGGCGCCTGCACCCGTGCACACCACACAACACATGGGAGGTTCGTGCTGACCCCCTGACGGGGGCAGGCACGTCACACACACAGACATACAGGAGCACTGGCAATGCAGCAATGGCACTACACAATCACCAGCAGTCTAAAAACTAATTATGAATGATCTACAGTGACTTTTTTAAAGTCTTACATTTCTATGGGAATTCAAACATCCAGTGGCCACATTGTTTTATTGTTGTATTTGTCTACAACGTGATGCTTGTTCCCTGTCCCCTCTCTGTGCAGATCCAGAGCATCACAGACGAGTCCCGCGGATCGATCCGGCGCAAGAACCCCTCGAACCCTCGCATGCATCTGAGTGTGAAGGAGGAGCAGCCAGGGGGCAGCGAGGAGGAGAAACCTGAGGAGGAGGTACAAGGACTGTCCCACCCTGCCCTCTCCCTCCTCTCCCCTTTCCTCTCTTTCTCTGTAACCATCTCTATTCCTCTTTCCCTCCCTCATCCTCCTCACCTATCTCTTTCCCCTCCACATCCCTCTCCACTTTCCCTCCATCCCACTCAATCAGTCTGTTCATTTCGTTCAACATATTTTTTATACAGTACATTCCATTAAAAAACAAATCTGGAATTGCTTTAATGAAGAGAAGCACTGCAGCTGCCTCCCCCCCCCCCCATGCTCATCTCACAGTCACACTGTCCCACAGTCAGCCTTCCAACAAGGGTGTGTGTTGGAGGGACCTCCTGGGCTGGAGAGCAGAGTCTGCAGACCCTCTCTCTCTCTCTCTCTCTCTCTCTCTCTCTCTCTCTCTCTCTCTCTCTCTCTCTCTCTCTCTCTCTCTCTCTCTCTCTCTCGCTGTCTAACTTTGCCTGTCTCTCTCTCCTGCTCTCTCAGAGTGTTGCTCTCTCCTGCCCCCCGCAGGTTCAGCTGATCCATGACCAGAACGCCACGCCCACCCCGACCAGCCCCCAGTCCCCCGTGGAGGAGGTGCAGACTCCCAGCTCCAAGCTGCAGCTGACGTGGACCGAGAAATTCACCGGAGACCCGGGCAAGAGCAAGGGGCCGAGCACCCCCGAGGGCATCAAAGACATATTCAACATGAAGCCGTGAGTGTGACGGGCGGGGAGGCGCAGGGCAGGGCTGGGCATGGCTGGTGGGGCAGGGCAGGCGGGATAGTGCGTGGCGGGTGGGGCGTGTGTGCTGGGCGGGGCAGTGCGTGGCGGGCAGTGCAGGGCGGGTGGGTAACATGGCACAACATTGTTTAATGCAGGATTACATTAGTAGGATCCTTTACTGCTTTTTGACTAATGTTAAATGAGTGTGGGGGCTGCATGATGGTGTCGGGAGGGGGGGGGACACACAGACATGATCCTACCACCAGACACCTGGTGTATTTACATGAGGGCTCCTGGCAGGTGCTTGGGGTTATTGGGAGTTTAATCAGCACTGCTTTTGTATTTTAAATAATAAGAAGATATGCACAAGCAGAACAAAAGAAAGAGGAGCCCGTTCATTTTCTTCAAGGAGAGACTCAGTGGCTGCAAATGTTTGTTGGTTACAAGCAAGATTGTCCGACATGCATATTGTGCAGAGCAAACCATGCTTCCCGGACAGCTTTAAACTAACTGGAGCTTTTTGTTTCCCTCTTTGTCCTCGCTGTCCTTGCTGCAGTGAATGGGAAAACTTGTAAGTACCCTTGACACTGACAATGCACAAGAAATACTGTGTAGCTCTAATAACGGCTAAAAACGTCTTTCATTTTCCTCTTCCTCATTTACCTGTCCCTCTCCTCCCCCTCCTCGCCCCCTCATATCCACCCTCCCCCTCTCCTCCTGGCCTCCTCTCCACCCTCCACCTCTCCTCCTCCTCCTCTCCACTCTCCTCTCCTCCCCCCTCCTCTCCACCCTCCCCCTCTCGCCACCCACAGGAACCAGTCGAATGTGCGGCGAATGCACACAGCCCTGAAGCTGAACGAAGTCATCACAAGGAAGTCCCAGGATGCGAAGCTGGTCCTGCTGAACATGCCGGGTCCGCCCAAGAACAGGAAGGGCGATGAGAACTGTATCCTTTCCCTGGACCCCAAACCCACTGCACTGTCAGTCCCAGTGCTGGGACAGTTACCATTCGAGCGGGGGGGATTTTTCTGGGGGGCACCAGAACGAAACCCTACCTTAATTATCCCAGCATTGTTTGGATCAATTGAATAAACGGTCTGCGTTACCTTTACAATGCAATAGCTATTGAAAGTTTTAGAAGGTCATCTTAGTCAGAAAGTAAGCTATCCAACTGTCAGACTGAGTGCTGTTGTTGTGACTGGTCAGCATGTCTCTTAACACTCCCTCACTCAGACATGGAGTTCCTGGAAGTGCTGACTGAAGGGCTGAACCGGGTGCTGCTGGTGCGTGGCGGAGGCAGAGAAGTCATCACCATCTACTCCTGAGAACCCAGCCCGACCGCCAGCCCCTTCCTTCAGTGACTGAACCCACCATCACCCCGGCCAGCCCGACCGCCAGCCCCTTCCTTCAGCGACTGAACCCACCATCACCCCGGCCAGCCCGACCGCCAGCCCCTTCCTTCAGCGACTGAACCCACCATCACCCCGGCCAGCCCGACCTCCAGCCCCTTCCTTCAGTGACTGAACCCACCATCACCCCGGCCAGCCCGACCGCCAGCCCCTTCCTTCAGCGACTGAACCCACCATCACCCCGGCCAGCCCGACCGCCAGCCCCTTCCTTCAGCGACTGAACCCACCATCACCCCGGCCAGCCCGACCGCCAGCCCCTTCCTTCAGCGACTGAACCCACCATCACCCCGGCCAGCCCGACCGCCAGCCCCTTCCTTCAGCGACTGAACCCACCATCACCCCGGCCAGCCCGACCGCCAGCCCCTTCCTTCAGCGACTGAACCCACCATCACCCCGGCCAGCCCGACCGCCAGCCCCTTCCTTCAGCGACTGAACCCACCACCACCCCGGCCAGCCCGACCGCCAGCCCCTCCCTTCAGCGACTGAACCCACCATCACCCCGACAAGCCCGACCTCCAGCCCCTTCCTTCAGCGACTGAACCCACCACCACCCCGGCCAGCCCGACCGCCAGCCCCTCCCTTCAGCGACTGAACCCACCATCACCCCGACAAGCCCGACCTCCAGCCCCTTCCTTCAGCGACTGAACCCACCATCACCCCGGCCAGCCCGACCGCCAGCCCCTCACCCCGACCAGCCCGACCGCCAGCCCCTTCCTTCAGCGACTGAACCCACCATCACCCCGGCCAGCCCGACCGCCAGCCCCTTCCTTCAGCGACTGAACCCACCATCACCCCGGCCAGCCCGACCGCCAGCCCCTTCCTTCAGCGACTGAACCCACCATCACCCCGGCCAGCCCGACCGCCAGCCCCTTCCTTCAGCGACTGAACCCACCATCACCCCGGCCAGCCCGACCGCCAGCCCCTTCCTTCAGCCCCTTCCTTCAGACTGAACCCACCATCACCCCGGCCAGCCCGACCGCCAGCCCCTTCCTTCAGCGACTGAACCCACCATCACCCCGGCCAGCCCGACCTCCAGCCCCTTCCTTCAGCGACTGAACCCACCATCACCCCGGCCAGCCCGACCGCCAGCCCCTTCCTTCAGCGACTGAACCCACCATCACCCCGGCCAGCCCGACCGCCAGCCCCTTCCTTCAGCGACTGAACCCACCATCACCCCGGCCAGCCCGACCGCCAGCCCCTTCCTTCAGCGACTGAACCCACCATCACCCCGGCCAGCCCGACCGCCAGCCCCTTCCTTCAGCGACTGAACCCACCATCACCCCGGCCAGCCCGACCGCCAGCCCCTTCCTTCAGCGACTGAACCCACCATCACCCCGGCCAGCCCGACCGGCCCCTTCCTTCAGCCTGAACCCACCATCACCCCGGCCAGCCCGACCAGCCCCTTCCTTCAGCGACTGAACCCACCATCACCCCGGCCAGCCCGACCGCCAGCCCCTTCCTTCAGCGACTGAACCCACCATCACCCCGGCCAGCCCGACCGCCAGCCCCTTCCTTCAGCGACTGAACCCACCATCACCCCGGCCAGCCCGACCTCCAGCCCCTTCCTTCAGCGACTGAACCCACCATCACCCCGGCCAGCCCGACCGCCAGCCCCTTCCTTCAGCGACTGAACCCACCATCACCCCGGCCAGCCCGAGAGGGGAACCCAGCACACTCCCCATCACTCCACCTGTAATGTCTTGCTGTTCTCCTTTCTTTCCTTTGCGCACAGCGCACCCTGGTGGGCTGATGTATTTTAATTATTCCCATTTAGGACAGGCGTGAAACAGTTATTATGATGATTTTATTTTGCTAAACAGATGCCAACCCTCTGTTCCTTCCGCACATCCAGCGCTGGAAGGGGCTCCACTCTCTGCAGAGCAGTAGGAGGTCCTGCAGTCTGGTTAGATGCGTTTTAGAAGAGCCAGGGCACCAGTTTCACGCTGGTACCAGGTGTTTCCACTTTCCTCACGCAGTGTCGAGTCCAAAGAGCCCTTTCATGCATGCTCATGTTGAAGGTTGGGGGCAGTCCCTTTTCGTACCCAGCATTCCCAGCGCTACGCGTTTACTGTTTCAAACACACTTCCCATCTAGTTGCAGGGAACAGAGATCTATTCTATATGGGGGGTAGGGTAGGGAGGAACTTTTTGTAAAGTGGTTTTAAAGACGACAGGAAGAAGGGAATGTGTCCGAGGATGGAGAGAAGAAGAGAATGCAGAGGGGAGGGTGTGAGCTCACCAAGACTGAAAGCTAATCAAAGACCGAAGAAAATAACTTGTTTACTGTGACGGGTGAATGGACACCTCAGGTACAAAGTGATGCAATGACAGGCAGCGTGACAGTGAGATCATGTGACAATGTGACAGAGTGGCATTGTGTCAGTGTGCCAGCTTGACAATGTGACAGAGTGACAATGTGTAGGTCTGTTTCACACTGACTGTTCTGCCACCAAGCCTCGGGGCCCAGGAGAGACACGTTGAGAAACTCACAAATACACAAACCCTGTTCCTGGGAGCAGGTCAGGGGTTTTGGGATACCCGTGGTTATCTGCGTTGTCTTTCCAAATCCCAAATGCCAAATGCCAGCTTCAAGAATCAGCGACTTTTCTTTCTCGATTTATTTGGCTCCAGTATTTGATGATTGGGGGAGGAGGCCCTCCGCCCCCCCGCCCGCCCACACCACTCAGAACACACACACACACAGTAGAGCGGTCCCTTCTTCAGCTTTCACACTTACACACAGTAACAAAACAGGGTGCAATATATTGAAAAAAAGTGAAATATATGGATTCATATATTTATATCAAATGTATATTTATATATCTATATTTATATCAAATATAATGTATAACATAATATGTCGATATTTGAAAATATATTACAAAGTATATGACATATATTAAAATATATTGGTAAATATATTTCACATGCACACAAAGCGCCATTGTATGTATAGCGTCCCTTATATATATATATTTGACTTTGTAAAGTCAAAATAATCAATATACTGTGATTGATCCAATATTAATTACTGCTGTTGTATATACAAATACAAAGATGTTGGAGATGCATTGGCAAACCAAAAGCAACACAAAAATAAAGTATATATTAGATTATTTAGTTCTTTTAAATTTTTTAGAAAGGGCAAATCCTTAAATTAGAAAAAAAGCAACAAAAAACCAAAAAGCGAATCCTGACCAAGATTATTATATTTCTTGATTTGATTCAGATTTCTTGTTTTCCAAATTCTATTTCCAAGGGGGAAAGAAATGAATCCATGTGTTTGTATTGCAGCTGTGATTTTGACAGAGTTGTAAAATGCCCTGGTGGACCCTCATCTCCTCAGTCCACCACCAGACCAGAGAGGCACCTCTGCAGAGGTCAGGGAGCTCAGTAAGAACACATGAATTAAGATAGTTGTATGTCTCTGACAATCCAATATTCTAAGGGTTGCAAGAGAACTAATAGAAATTCCGACGATTCAATTGACCAGAGCTTGATTGATTCCTCGCAAAAAACAAAACAGCTGGTTGCATTTCTACAGATTACTTTTGCTTCCAGCGGGATCCTTGTAATTTGAGGTTAAGCTTCAGCTCTTGTGGCAGCTCGGTGGTTGCTCCTTCTAGTGGGCGCTATGTTAGAGCACTGCAGTTTTGGCTGCTCAAGACACTGCGGCTCCCCCAATTGTGCTTCAGAGAAAGCTGCAAGCATCAGGCATACAGAGGAGCCCACAATATAGTAAGAGCAATGATCATTGTTCTCTGGCTCTGGAAGAGACCCGTTTCTGAGACGCTGAGATGGGCATGTTGAAATCCAGTCTAGCGCATAGCTGCCAGTCAGGATATTTGAGCCTGTCAGCATGTCTCCTCTGAGAGTGAGGGGCGAGAGAGATCAGACTGATTTTGTGCCACTGGCTTGAGCTGATGGCTCCTGACAAGCCGATTGACAATCGTCTTTGAAATCTGGTAGGGGTTGAATTGCTCGGATCAGATGATGTTGTCTTTGTTTTAATTTTGCGAGCCGGTTATCTGCCAAGGGAACGAAAGCGTTGCCTCCCTCCCCGCTCCGTTATATTACCCAGTCAGCGGCCCGCGGGGGAGACAGAGAGAGGTTCAGATATAACCTGTTTGAATCGGTGGAGTTGAGAGTCAAGGAGTGACTGGGTGGCTGGTGAGTGCACTCCCCTCGCTGGGATGGGGACTCTGTAAATAGTTTATACATTTCAGTGAATCATTATATAGATGGAATAGTTTTGTGACCAATCAGCTGCTGCTTCTGGAGAGATGACCCCCGCAGGCCTGGCTCAGGGGGCTGCCGAGGGCATCTTGTTTGATTATTATTATTGTTTAACAGAAACCGCTGACCTACAGTCTGTCACATAGACTGTTTTGCAGAAGTACTCAGATTTTGATCTGTGAATGAGTTCATGCATGGATTGAGTTAGGTATTTATTTTTATGCACAGACCTCTTTTGTAGAAGATTTGCTTTTAACTATAATGAATGGTTTCATTTCAAAAGTCTGGGATAACAGTTTTTAATGTGGGGATTTTCAGTCAAGACGATACTCTCTCCGAGACAAACTGCGCATTGGTCACTTTATAGCTAATATCAGATAAAAGAATATTCATTATATCTAGTTATTTACATTTTAAAAAGGTAGTGTATAACGTCAAGACGAGTTCTTGTTTCTTTTTTCTTGAGTATACCTGTAACTAATGTTTCTAAAGCGTCCAATTGAGAATTCATAAATCTGTACAAGTCGAGAATGCTGCTAATCTATATAGTTTCATTTATACTGTATACAAAAAAGAAAAAAAGGTTGACGTGTATACATATCAGCTACAGGAGCTACAGGTACAGAGGGCAGACTGGGGAAGCTAGTACACACACACACACACAGAGGTGCAGAGAATTCACACACACACACACACACACCCCATTGTCATTGGCTACCTGAGCATCTATAAAAGGGCTGAACAAAAGCAGGCATGGCTAACCCATGTGGTATATAGTATGTTAACCCTACGAGATCTTATGGATTACCCTGGACTTCTCCCTTGTCTGTATTGGTGTCCCTGTACGGTGTTTTAGCAGATCTCACTAGTAATGAATTAGTTCTGCAATTACCAGAGACGCGCAGTGCTGTTACGGATTCTTTCCCGTCAGGGAGATGAGGTGCGCTGGGCTGCCGGTTCGCACCCAGCCTCCACCCTATTACTAGTTCAAACTTTTCTTCAAATGCATATCTGAAGCATCAGTGGACAGCGTTGTTTGTTTGTTTGTTTTAAGCAGTCTGTATTTACATGTAGGTGCATGGGAATTGCTGTCTCCCGGCTAAGATGTGTCTTGACTGCAAGACCGTGCGAGCGAGTGTGTGCGCGGCTCGCCGTAGCCTGTGAGATGCAGTGATTATTTCACCCACTTGATGGCTGTAGTGTTCAGGTGCATCAGAGACTTTATAAACACTTACGTCACGCGTGTGTAGGCATGTTTTAGAAGGTCAAGCAAGTTTATCATTCATGAAAGCTGCACTGAAAACTACTTTGCCCAACAGAGAAGGGTTTGGTAGTAAATTAACAATTTTGTAAGTTTAGATCAGACCGATCTAGAAAAAAGTGCAATATTTAAATCTTGGTTTTATTTGAAAAGATATATTTATATTATATATATATATATATATATATATATATATATATATATATATATATATATATATATATATATATGGAGAGAGAGAGACAGAGAGAGAACAAGAGATGGGAACTATTTCTCAGTTGTAATTTAGGACACACCCCCTTCCAGGATATTAAGATCCACCCCCACACTCAATTATCCAATCAGAGGAAACCTGCTGGCATTCTCAGAACATTTGAGTAACTCCTGCTGCACCTTCTCATCTTTCAGTGGAGTCCCATTAGTAATCACATGCATCTTTCCTTCACTCCTTACCACCCCAGTACTGTACACGTGCTTGTGAGATCATTCTGAGTATTTGATTAAAGACAACCGAGAGCTTCCAAAGCTGGGATGCACTCTGCTAAAACTGCAAAAACCACAGCCAGGTATTCCTTGCGGGATACTGTCATTCAGGTCCGGATTTTTGTTTGCAGAGATTCTGAAAAAAAGGGATTGCTGCATCAATAATAATACAATAATACAAGTTTAACGTACAGGCTTCAATCCTGTCCTAGGATAAGATGGACCCGTTGTGCTACACCAGGCAGACGGGCACTGCTTGAAAATCAAATCACATTGTGTAATACAATTGCAGGGCAGTGGCGTTTCTTGGAATATCAAGTTCTTCTTTGCCTTGCACATCTTATTCTTTATTCAGGACTTCCAACTTGCATACAAAACAAAACAAAAATGCAGTTTAAAAAAAGGGCTGAAAAATGCATCAATATTTTCTCTTTTCACTGTTGAATTACACAAAAGTTTAGCCCTCTCCTGCACCTGGGATGGTTCTGCTAGACCCAGTTAGGGGTCACGTCAGAGTCCAGTTCAATGCAGACTTCCTTGCTCTCGGGAGCAGGGGGACACTGGCCCAGCGCAGACACTCTCATTCATTTATTCTGGGTTTGGTTTTCAGTTTCCAAACTCTGCAAGGGGTGTGGGTAGGGCGAAAGCTCCTTTAACAGTTTTAGCAGAGCTGCAGGCCAGCTTGTTTTGTCTTAAACGCATGCAAATGTCCTACAGAAGTAGTATTTCTTATTGAAGTGTGTTTATCTGCATACAGTATTTGGTTGATCCGTTGTTTGATTGTTTCCGTTTTGTTTCCTTTGGTTGGAGTTATACAGCTAGGCTGTAGACAGACATATCAGGGGTTTGGAAAGCACAGGATGGGAGATGGGGTGAGGATGGTATATTCCTGCCCTCGTCACAGACCCACTACAAACACAACGGGGTTACACCAATTCTCTTAGGATGTCCACCGAAACAGCACCGATTTCTCCAAATCAACATTCCAAATCCAAAAAACGGACAAAAATAAGTGCAACACTCCACAAGAATCACAACCCAATCTGTACCCCGTAGGGGGGTGGCAGTCTGCCAACTAGAGGAAATATCTTAAGTTAAACTCCTTCATTAAAATGTTTTAAAAATATATCTAATACTGTATATAATTATATATGCTTTTTTCGCTCTTTTTTCTAATGTTGTATTGTAGATGCTGAGTGACTCAGCCAACAGTGTGTCTTATCTCCAGTATAAATACAAGTGCTGCTTTCATCAACATCAGTGTCGAGTCGCAGCCTGCTGGCATGTGCATGCATTTTTAACGAATAGACCAAACCGCAACTGGTAGTCTGTATGCATGCATGCACAGTGAGCGGGAGGTGCAGGACCTGCGCTTTCTGACCCACGCTACTTTATTTTTATAGAATAGAATTTTTTATTTTTGTTGTGTTCAGTTATATATATATATATATATATATATCTATATATATATATATATATATATATATTATTATCACCTTTGACCATTAAAATGAGGGAGCTTAGCTTTGGAATCACATCACTCTGGACAATTTTCAAAATGTCCTGGAACCCTCTCCCATCCTCTACGGCCATCCGAAACCCCGAGCGAGAGCCAGGACTGTTGTCTCCGGCTATGCCAGAGAAGCAGATTTCCAACTTCTTGTTTGTTTTGTGTTTTAAATCACAGGTGTGTAATACACATTTTGTACGAATGTTTTCACAGTAGGGTCTCATTTAGAGCAAAGAAATTATCTAAAGGTAACCATGAGATGTAGATGTATTACATTTTTAATAATCAGAGTGGGTTGTTTTCTGCTCTACCTTCTTAGGTGCTGTATTTCAGTAGACCTGTAGTGTTTCTTTGTGGTTTCAGTTCTAAGTGTGCAATATGCAAATGGCAAAGGGGGCACGGGTGGGAATGGGGAAATCTGTAAATAAAAGTATAAAAAAAAACACTAGCTAGCTGATGTGTTGGTGTGAGTTGAATATTAAAAAAAAGAAGAATGTTATTCTCTATTGTGTGTTGATTGATAGTTAAAACTTAAAGGGGGGTTTCTTTCATGTCAACTGCTTCTATATCAATTGCTTCTGGCTTTCCTGTACCATTTTATAGATATGTCTGCACAAAATGCAATAAACTAATCATTTTATTACATTGTTGACTGTATCAAGCTCCTTTATATGACTATGCTACCTTGTGCGAGGAGATATAATATATACAAACACAAGGCTGTCTCGGTAAACACCTCAGAGTTTGAAATCCCTGTACGTATTACTGCATGTTGCCTTGGTACCTGTGCTGGAGTCGACTGAAATATTGAACTGAAAGAATGCAACAGTAATATTTTGTGCAAGAATTTCCTTTGAAAATGATGAAACAAGCAAGGTCTAGACACAGATCAGCAGTATTTTAGTCTTGCCAACAACAACAACAACCACCACCACCTGCCACCAAGTGGTCTAATGTGCAGCAAGAGGAAACTACCGGACAGCTCAGAAAGCAAAATGAGCAGCCGGTCGAGGAAATCAAAAGAGCAGCATTAACCTAGCATTAGATTTTCCTACAGTAAAAACGAGCTAGTCCAGCGAAATGAGCGGGTACCTGCCCTTTCCACACAGACACAGCACCACCCCCACATGGACAGAGAAGGCTCTGAAACACTCCCCATGCATGTGAACACTGGAGAAAGCAAACTGCACCCAAACCTACATGAAGACCACAACATCCCCATCAAAATGGACAGATACACACAGGGGGAAATCACTCAAATTAGACAGGCATGGACTTCGTACTGTTTTAATCTGAATATCAGCAACAATGCTGTTCACTTCCCAAGGCTTACATCAGAATCCAAAGCAGGGTCCTGTATGAAATGATTCATTTTATTTAAAAAGACTACAGTATTTAAAGTACAAACATATCATCTGCAGCTTTAACCAGTTTTGTAAATGCTACTGTACAGTACTGTAATGATCAGACAACTCATTAAAAACCAGCACTTTCAGGACCATCAATCATTTAATTTCTATAGTTGAAAAGGTACCTAAACACTTGAAATAAAAAAGGTAAAACATCCAAGAAATAAATATTTACAGTGTAGCCTTCGTAGGCACCCCTACTCTCTGCTTCAA
This sequence comes from Polyodon spathula, assembly GCF_017654505.1. NCBI lineage: Eukaryota > Metazoa > Chordata > Actinopteri > Acipenseriformes > Polyodontidae > Polyodon > Polyodon spathula. The sequence goes on along the minus strand of NC_054556.1, from coordinate 26,829,820 downwards.
TTTAAATACAAATCTCCAGACAACTTCTAGCTGCTCTTGCTTCTGCAAAGGAAAAAAAAAAAAGTGACATATAATGTCCAAAAAAATCTAACTGAAAGGACTGGGCAGAATGTGGCCTCAGTGCATTAAAGGGGTCTCTGTGGGACGAGTAGGTTGCACCACTCTTTGGGATGTTAGTAGTGGCGAGGGTAATGCCCCATGGTAGTAGCCTGCCCCATGCCCTGCCCAGGCCTGGGAACCTGCTGGCTTCCTGGACTGACAAGGTGGTTGATAGAAGGGCCGCTCTGAATCAGGGTGTCCAGTGCCTTCTGTACACTGGGGTTGTCGAAATTGATCCCCGAGCCACCAGTGCTTGACCTCTGCACCCCTGCACCGCCCGACGGGCCAGACATTCGGCCAGGAGGAGGGCCATATGGAGGGGGGACCCCTGGGGGCATGACTGGGGGTCTCAAGGCTGCCCGGGGGTTCATGGCTTGCATCATGCTGGGGACCTGGGATGCAGAGGTGGGCATCTTGGACATGGAGGGTGGGGGAACACCCTGGGAGACCCCAGGGTTCTGACTGCTCATGGAGGAGCCGTAGCCCTGCGTTGAGGGTGGGGGGACCCCAGGAGGGGGAGCACCGCTGTTGAACAGGCTGAGGATCTTGGCCTGCAGCTCCTGCTGGTGGTTGGCAGTGTTCTGGGGGTTGGAAGCCTGAGGGGGAGGCAGGTGGGGTGCGGTAGACATGCTTTGAGAGGACGGAGGGGGGGGATCAAGGGCTCCCACTCCAGAGGCCGAGGCCGGAGGACGAGACGCTGAAGGAGAGGAGAGAAATGGTGGAGGTTAGAATCAGAACACAAAACAGGGACAGACACTTTCAAATTTAGAATTACATTTAACAAGCCGAGATATTTCCAATAATTAACTAAAACTGCTAGATAATTTGCCTCTTAAACTTGAGTATTACTGTAGATGCCTAGTTTAGACAACGTTCATGGTTACCTATGAACTTGTTACCTGAATGAGGGTCGTTGCTTGTTCGGAGAAGCCTTTCTCTCTTGTCCCTGAGATAGCTGATAAGGCGGTCCATCTCATCCAAGGTAAGATACCTGTTGGGATCCATTGCATGAAGAGTTCAGACACCCACTGGATTACAAAATCACCAACACACTGCTAAGGTGTATAGCCAAGACCGGAGTACAGTTCTTGGGAAGTTAACTTCATCTTACAAAAAATACAAGGCGGGAGACTAGACCCAGACCCAACATGCACACTTGCAAGCACAGACTGCACACACACTTAAGATGCAGTGATAGTTTAGGTAGCTGAAGCACAAACTAAAAATTAAGTCTTCCAACTTGCACTTCTGGTGGAACAGAATAGCTCAGACGCACTTGCAGTCTCTCCAGAGAAAATAGTGAAATATTTGAAGCTGGTGCAGCCAGGGGGCTCTAGACTCACCTGCCCTCAGACAGCAGTGTGATGACAGGCTGGAGTGAGATGGGATGACCTTCTCTCTCATGTTCCCGCATTAGCACCTCATCTGCCATCTTGGCAGCCTTCCTAGCAATCTCCTCCCGCTCTTTGTCACGGTTCTCCACTTTGAAGAGGTCGTAGTTGTGCGCCACCAGAACCATAGCATCTTGCAACGGCATGTTGCGGTGCTCTGAACAAAAACAAAGCCATAGTTTTAACACCACACCCATGCAGCTTACTGATGTGAATGCAACAACATACCAAACAATTAATAGTACTGCATTGAAAAGTCTCATCCATTACCAAAAAAAAAAAAAAAAAAAACCCTCCACAGCTATTCAAGGTTGTATCATGAGCTTAAAGCAGATGCACTTCCAAATTTTAAAAAGTGTTGAACAAAATGGGGAATGGCTCAATGTAGCCCCCCATCATACCTCCACTCATCCCTAATGTCTGCTTCACTAAGAGATTCCCCACCCAACACACCTGGATTTACAAATGTACAAATTTAAGTTGAACTCTGTAAAAGCTGCTCGGTTCATAAAAAAGGAACAGATGTTAAATCCAGGTTACTAGCAAACGCAATAAATCCAGGAGAGCGTGCTCACTCACCCTGGGGCGTCCCATAGAGGATGTTGACTGTGCAGGAGCGGTGCACTTGGTGCTGCTGAGTGATGATGATGGCAAAGGGGGTGCTAGCTCTGCCTACATCCTCCAGCGCCTGAGTCAGGGACACCTCTGTGTTGAGGAAGATCAGATCCACAACCATGCCCAGGTCACGCACCTGGCGACCCACTGTCTCCGCATACTCCCTACAGAGAGGAGCGAACCACGAGACGAGCCACGAGGAACGTGCGGGGGGGGGGGGGGGTGGAAGAAAAATAAAATAAGGTCTACAGTTCTGACATGCTATGGCAATTAAACAATGAAGGACATACCTGTTGGAAAACATGGATTGAGAATTGATTAGCAGTTTGCTACGCATGTGGACTGGCAGAGCTATACTGGTGTTTTTTTCTGAAAAGAGACTAATATTGCAGATAGCAGACTGTTTGGTTCAAATTGCATGTACTGCTTACAATTGATAGAGGCCTTGTGTCTACAAGCTTCTTGCCCAGCATTGACTGCAAGCTAAAAAGATAACAATGCTGTGGACCAGAAGGGGCCAGGCTGTAAGACTTTGGAATGCAAAGCATAAAGGGGCTAAAGGCTCCCAGGGACTGGCGTTGGACCCAGAGGTTCTCAGAGATCAAAAGAGATAATGCCACTGGGATCAAAGGGGCAGATTTACTGACCTTTTTTCTCCAGGAGTGTGAAGAATGCACCAAGTTCAAAGGTTGTTACACTAGACTACACACACACACAGACTAAATTAACAGAATAAGGTGTTGTACCTTGACCATTGGTTAAGTGTCAGAGAAAGGGGAAGTGGACCATCTATACAGAAGAGTATTTAATGTCATGCAAACATTGTAATGATAAGTATTCTGTTTGTTTTGTACCTGGATCTGCAATATAAGTCTTTTCAGAAAAGAACACCAGTATAGCTCTGCCAGTCCACATGCGTAGCAAACTCCTAATCAATTCTCAATCCATGTTTTCCAACAATACCCTTAGTTGTCACTGTGATCTGGTTGTTTGAAGTACTTTATTGTATCCTGGGATCTACAGAGAAGCAGGAGGGTCATTCTAGGGACTCACTTCTGCTGCTTGTTCACCACGATGACGGAGCAGTCAACTGCACGCTCAGCGTCGTAGCGCCTCTGCAGCTCCTCGTAGTACTGCCGGTACAGCTCATCACGTCGCCGATCGTCTGGACGCACGGGTTCCGCTGCAAGGGGACATGCCATTACTGCTCACGCACATCCTTACACCACGATCACACATATACTTGAGCAGAGGTGAGCAAAAAAAAAACAACTTGTGAAATAAACAGGCATTACACTGCTTGACAGAAAGTCCATACTAAAACCTGCAACAGTTACATTTATAAGTTTTTAGTGCAGTTTTTATTTCTCAGGTAAGTGGTGTAAACTGGAGCAAAACCATAGGTTATCGAAAGAGCTGAAACATACCTCCAGGTTCCCTCCTGCCATTCCAAGGGTCCCTGCTGCGATCCATAAACGGCTCTTCTTTCCTACGGTAATACTCATCCATTCTATAGTACCGCTCGTAAGCTTCATCTCTGTAAAACAAACAAATTGGTTACAAAGTTACAAACACGTGTCTGATAAGGGATTGCTGGGTAGAAAGACAAAAATAGTTCTGTATATTAAGTCAAAACTATAGGCTGGTCACCAGACAATGGATGGTATTTCTTACCTCAGGGCTGGATCACGGGGGTCCACCCTGGGCTCCTTTTCCCTGCCCTCTGCATGGTACCGGTCGAAGTGGGGGTCCCGGGGGTCATGCTCCCTGGAGTGGGTGCTGCGAGGCTCACGGTCCCGTGGCTCTCGTGCATCTCTGTGGTCCCGGGCCTCCCTGCCTCGAATCGGGGAGCGCGAGCGGGGCTGCACCTCCCTCTCATTCCCATAGCCGCTGTACAGCTCTCTGGGGGGAAAACACAGGGGCCTGTCAGTGAAGCAGGGAGCAATAGGTGCTGGAATGACACATCAAATGTGGAAATGAGAGAGTCTAAATGCCAGGTCTCCATACAAACTCTGCCCAAGGAGCAAATGGTTCCTCGGCCAAAAATAGTGGGTGCCAAATACAATTGTTGGGTGTCACTTTAAGAAGTTTGTTTGCTTCTGTATTCAACTGCTTAATTGTATAAAACACAGAAATGCAATGCCTGCACTCACTTATTTGCTGACTCACTGTTCACCTTTGATGCCAGACAGACTTGCTCTGCCTTGCCTCTGTGTGATCTGTTCTACCATTACAACCATTCTTCCTCATGCTGTTATTTTCCATCTTTGGTGCTTTAAAAAGTGAACTTCAAATTTCCTGCAGTTCTGCCTTAAACTCAGTCCACTGAACTAATCGTGAACTACATAGTTACCCAATCTTTTTTCTCCAGAATCAGAGTTTGTGTCGCCAATGTTTAAAACTTTTGCAACACTTTGCCAGCGTGTGTAATCTGGTCTTTGTTTCCTTTTACCCGAGGTAAGCCAAGGCTTATTACTGCTTTTTATTTTCTCAGTTCTTTCGTATTCAACCAGACCATCCTTCTCACACTGTAGCATAAAGGACGGGCACTAGTATCACAGCGCATTGACACACGACACGTGAGATTCACACAAAACAACAAGACAACACCTTGCTGGTGTTCGGTACTCTTTAAAAAAAGTGGTAGTATCTTGTGTTATACACCCCCACCAAAAAAAACAAACACACGAAGTTGCCAAAAATATTTAGGTTGCAGTCTGGAGCCCTGCATACTGTGTGAGCCAGATATAGTTGAGTTTTAGGAAGTGTTAATACACCGGTACAAACAGGACCCCACTTGAATTGTAAATGTTCTCTACTTAAGATTAAATTATATTACAAACACAGACTTCTGATTTGGAAAGTCACTATAGGGATATCTGCAGGCAGAAACTGCTAGAAAACAAGAAACGCACCTAAATGATGCCTCTTCGAGATGCTGCGATTCTCTAAAGTTACGGGACTGCCATTTTGATGGTTATCTACACGGTAAGTTGGCAGGGAGGGAAGTCCATCATACCAGAAGACTGCTAGCAGTGTCGGTTTTAAAGAAGCTGGCTGAAAATGAGTAATTCCCAGACCAAGAATTCACTCGCAATTTAAGGAATTCATCTAACTTGAACATGATCAAGACGGTCATTTGACCAGAACATATATCACTCTTACAATTAAAAAAAACATATACATTTCACTTAACAAAAATAACAAGATTTTTTTTTATTTTTAGTGTTTGGTTTGTTTTTAAATCGGACCCTAAAGACATTTGTTAAACCCTCATCCTTGTATGAAGTTATAAATGAATAAGCTGAACCCAAGCCATAGCAAGTTGGTCACTGACGGTCAGATTTCTCGTGTCGAGCTGTCTACGCGTTCAGAGGACTGGCAGAGAAGCTATACAAATAGCAAGAAGGGTCCAAGAGGATCTTCCCAGCAAAGGGAGCGGGGGTAGATGGGGACACTTGCAGCTCCACCGTAATCACCTTTATTCAGAAGGTCAGCCACAATATTCATGATCTTCCTCGACGTTCTTGTTCCCGTGTAACAAAGACTGATGGGGAGTGCTGGTATGGCACAGGTTTGCCAAGCGGACAAAACTTTCTTCAAGCAAGGCAATGAAGCAAAAATCAGTATCCCCTCTGGGGGGGGGGGGGGGGGGGGGGGGGGTGGAAGACTACTGAAAAGAGCATGAAAACGCAGACTTGTCGATCCTGTATAAATGCTCATGATTAAGATTTAACTTCCACGGCACTCTTTAGTTGTGTACTTTAATAAACCCTTGATTTTAGAGTTTTAATGCGGAGCTCCAACTCATTTTGATCTATTAAATCAATAAAGTAACTTTTGCATACATTCTATTAATACAAATGACAGAACAGGCACTGATTTTATTGTCACACAGAAAATGGAGTTCAACAGCACACACTGTAGATCAAGCGCTCTACCAAAACACTGATGGAGACGGGCTGGTTTTATTTATCATTTGGTGTACGCTTCAAGAACCGTTTGTTTATAAAGAACTGAAACAGCTTTAAAAAAAAAAAAAAAAAGGGAAAAGCCTGTTCTGTTTGGCAGTCAGTAAGGATTTTTACTTGAAACTGAGATCATGTCAAAAACACAGTTTTTAGTTTTGACTCACTATTAGGTTAACAGAAGCTGCTGCAAAAACAAAATTCCGTTTTAGATCATAGAAAATTGTGTTTCCTAATCGACAGGACGGGTTACCAGAGAAGGCGACATGCTGTTTCATCTTCACACCCAGACTGGGACTTCGCTCGACGTTACATTACCTTCGTGGGGGGCTCTGGCGGGACTGAGCTTTATGCTGTCTTCGCTCCGCTGCCATATTAACATCTGAAAATAAACCAATCCACACGTTCAACACACCAGTTACAAGAAATTAGATCAAGCACTTGCTTTTTAGGGATGAACAACCGAACACATGAAAACAAGTTTTATTTTTTGTTTGTTTTTTTGGAATGAGTTTTAAGGACTTTAAAATTGCTTAGAAGTTCTATACATAAACTAATAAAATCTGCCCATTAACCATCCATACAAAAACAAAAATCACAAGGAAGACATCGATTGAAAGAGGACTACATTAAAAACACATTTGATGCAGAGATGTTTTGTAATAAACCACAAAAGACTTGACTTGAAATGCAAGACCCTTCCTCACTGACAGGTAGGTGTCTTGAGCATTTGACATTGACATGTGTCACTATGCAGCAACATATTAATAAATCACATCCAACAAGTGTCCCTCTAGGACACCCTTCTTTAAAAGGCCAGTTATGACTTTGAATATTTATTGGTGCAAGAAAAACTAAACTGCGGTGTATTGAAATGCTTGATTCATTGACAATTAGATAATTGTCTGTATTGCCATAACGTTAGGCAACAATAAAACGAAGTCCAGCGTATATTTAAAAGAAATGTTGAAATTTATACAAAACCTCCAAATAATTTTAGATTACACCAGCATTTTAACCATTGAAGAATAAATCGTCAAAACAGTGTAACCCTGCAATATTTAACTGAGTTACTCAGGACTGTAGAAATTGTAAGATAGTGGTTGCAAGTTTGGCAAAAAGCCATTTGTGAAAATACTGTTCCCCCAAAATGTTACTTTTCCAAAAATCGTAAAAAGAGATGACCCGATAAAAACGAGACCTAAATGTTGGTAAAGATGTGCCGTAGCAAAAATTGAATTTAGAAAACAGAGGCCATCAAATTGACAGAAGTATTTGTGTCAAAGAAATTTCAAGACTTTTTATTGTTATTTAAAGCAGTTTAAAATGTATATTGAACAGTTCCACGTTTAACAGGTTTTCAGACTGCCTTACACCCCCCCCCCCCCCCCCCTCCCCTTCCCTTCCCTTATTGTCACCTGGGTATCAAAACTATGGAAGTTGTGGCATGTCCACTGTGGCACATAACTGTTCACTTTAAGATTTGTTTTATTTAAATGCTTGGCCAACAGCTCAACTTCAGTGGAAACGGTCTCTGGACTTTCCTTAACTAAACACGTGCATTTCAGGCAGAGACCAAGCTCAACTATGTGCCTTGGAAGTCTAACATACCTCACAAACGAACGCAAAATACAGTGACAAGCAATTGGTAACTGGATCCCTTGTACAGGTTAAGTTACCACCCCCAATATATTATCCATTAGCCCCCTATAAATGTATCTACACACTGTTTCTTGCTACCCAAAGTGACAACACAATGAGGGGCAAAAAAGCCACCTGGTACACAACGTTAACGAATCCAGTGCAATGATTTCCACAGTTTTAGGTGCTCGGGCCAGAGGAATGCAAAATACCACAAATAGATGTGTCAGAAGACTTGGTTTGTGGGCAGGATGCGCAGTGTGCTCTGTGCAGACAGCACGCCCCTGAAAACTAATGAGATCTTACCTAATTTATACCCTTTATAAATGCGACCGTTTTCCCCTGCCTTTGCCGACTCCGCCTCGTCGATTCTCTCAAACTGCACAAATCCATATCCACGGAAAATGGAAAGCGCTGGAAAAAGGAACATTTTAAACAGATATACTCGCTGCCCATCTCATACCAGGACTAACCGCAGCACTTAAAACAGTCACACAAGAGTCTGCGGTCAAGCAGTCCGTAATGCAGCATTTCACCAAGTTTGATATTTTGTAACTAAGAAATTTACATTAGCAAATCTAAATGTTAAACAAAACCCATACTGAATGCCCTTAAATGGCTGTTCCTGTTAATTTAAAAACTGCTGTAAAATCCTATTGTGTGTGTCACATTTCTTACTATAGTAAATGAACAGTACACCACCTCTACCAAAGGTGAGAGCGAGAGGACAGTTCTGGGAATGGTGAATCAAGGCTTGCGTGTACATGGAAGTGGGGAGGTGAGGGCTCTGCATTGATGCCTTCAGGCACAACTACAAAGGCAGCACACCAGCATTATAAAAACTGAACTTCAGCTGTCCATGCACCCTGTGAAAGGGGCACCTTTTTATTGTATTTAATTAAAAGATAAAAACTGCACGTCAGAACACTAACCGTTGATTTTGCCGTACTTCATGAACAGGTCCTCCAGGTCCTTGCGCTCCATGAGGTTTGTCGGCAAATTCCCGACAAATATCCTGCGCTCCAGGTCCCGAGGATCATTGCTGTTGGTGGTGTGGTGAGAGGGGCTTCCACTGCGGCTTTTTCTGCGAGACATCTTGCTTCCCTTGGTTTTATAAAATGAGCTCTAAAATTTACGTAATGTAACTTTTTTCCTGGTCCAAAAACGTCATTACGCCGTAAATATAAAAAGAAAAAAAAAAAAAAAAAAAAAAGAGAAATTCCCAGATAAATTAGTTCCCACCAAAATGTCTAACACTGAAAAACAAATGCTGTTTTAATAATTTACACGACTGCATATTAACATTAAATTCATTATACTAGATTTAAATGACATTTAAGTGGAGTTTGGTTGAAGCAGGGAAGACATAATATTCTCACAGCTGTAACAAATGCTGCACATCATGGCCAACCAGCGTCCTCTGCAGGATAGAAACTTAAACTACACGCTTTACTGATTCTGTAGCTATGGGCATTAACCATTCGTGATGGGTTACCTAGCGTCCAACAAGAGTACCGACCTCGACACGGGTCGCTGATAACAGCAACTCCAATCACTGTTCAATTCAATGACGTTTTAGCTCAACTATTTTTCGGTCCCGCTTATTTAACAACAAACAGACACCATTAGGTATTCAAGAGGCTTTAACAGGGGGGTGTATACGCGGGTGCAGCAAGCGTAACATCTGCGCCAAGACACGTCTTCAAACAAAAAATAAAAGCAGACCTTTTTGCTTTTTACGATGGGCCAGGCGGGGTGCATCACTATCCCTGCCTGTTTCTAGAATGCGATGCTCAGTTGAAATGGCTTTGATAATCTAACCCCCCCCCCCCCCCCCCGGTCAGAGCAAGACAGCGCCAGGGACCGAAAAATGCTATTCTCTGTTTCAGCGGGAAATCCAGGTTTTGCGTGAGCTCGCTTTCAATCGCTTAAAAAAAGGATCCGAGTCAAGATGCAGTGTGTTTAACAGTGGTTTGGAGAAGTTTGCATGGAGTATGTGTTTGCATACAAGCAGTTCAAATAAGCAATTCAGCTAACCATTCGCAGTTAATATCACGAATTTCCACTAGAAACATTAGAGGTTTCAGGAAACATTTGCACTCCTCAAAAAGGAAAAAAAATACACACAGCACGGATTCGCCGGTCCCTGATCTCACATACCCACCGCCCCCGCTATTGAAAGGCAGTCTCGCCCACGCAGACACCAGCGTGGCTCAGTCCCCACGCGTCCGCCATGTTGCGTTACAAACCCGAGCAACAAAAATGGAGAACGGCAAGCGGGCATTTTGATGCAGAAATGAAAACACACGAACAAAACATCGCACTCACATAAAAATGTGAAAACTGGTTTTATTCTTAACGCGTCGGACACGACCACACACACACACACACACACAAACCAAAACAATACAACAATACCTTTTTATTCACACGTCCACGCCAGCGCTGCGTATGAATGAAACACAACGGACTCGACGAATCACTCAGCAAAAAAACAACACGACACCCAACAACGCCAGAAAAGCTACTGTTGTATGCTTGCGGCAGCATTTAAAACGAAAAATACGGTTTAAAAAAAAAAACAGCCTGAAGAAAACACTTTTAAAATAATAATAAAAAAAAGTATTTGTTTTAAAAGTGCATTTACCCGCATAACACCGTGTCCCGTGCACGCCGAAATACACGCAATTTTAAGACTCCCCTCCTCCTCAAACAATTCAATTTAAATTATTTCTTACCGGCAGCTTCTAGATAAATGTGTCTTCGTCTCTTTCTTGTTTGATTGTTTGTTCTTTTTTTTCTGGTAAAGTGTTTAATTTTTAAGTCGTTGCTAAAACGCGCGCAGCTCGGCGTCCTTCCACTTCCACAGTGACGCTCTCTGACGCTGATTGGCAGCGCTAAACACTTACGTTACGTTCTTAATGCCGTTGCTGCGTTACGTGGGACGGTCGCTTAGCAACTGAGAAAGAGATCGTCATTACATATTAAAACTTAAAATGAATTCAATCATCAAACTCTATGAGCAGAATACAAAATATGTTTTATTAAGAGATGACAAAATACAGTAAAGAACTGAAAGGATATGCATTTTCAAACACGAATTATAGTTTGCAAAGTAAAACTTAAAAAGTGAATTGAATTACACCGTGTAACAATTTTTTTTTTTTTTTTTTTTGTTCCTGGGTAGTAAGTGTTATTTCCTAATTGCTTAAAAGTATAGAAAATGGCTATTATTCACCACAAACTTTGCTTTTGTGACCAGGACAATGATATTTCAAAATATCACTATTTTACGATTATACTGTAAATACAGTATAATCGTAAATCTCGAAAAACTACTCACTTCTAAATCTTTTGTAGTCATTTTTGTATTACTTTAGTATAAATACATGATAATTTGGATTCATATGTTGTTTTTTTCTGACTTTATGTGAACGAAAAGACACACATTTGCCCGTTTTCCCATTGGAAATAGTGATATTTTGAAATATCACTGTCCTGGTCACAAAAGCAAAGTTTGTGGGGAATAATAGCCATTTTCTATACTTTTGAGGCATAAGCAATTAGGAAATAACACTTACTACCCAGGAACAAAAATTGTGTTACATAGTGTTATCCTGTTTGCCAGTAACTTGACTGGTAAGAAAGCAGACAACACATTTGCAAGTAGTCCTGCTTTATTTTACTTGCTGTAACACATCAATGTAAACTCTTCATTCCACAATGAACAGCGCTCTAGCAGCCAGCCTCACACATTGGGAAGCTCAAAGGGAAGACAGCAGTGAGAGGTATGAAATCGGTAGTGCTTTTATAACAGCGTGCATGCAGCCCTGCAGGGTTTGGAGCGGTTTATGTTGTGGCTAGGGTTACCATGTGACTCGGTCAGTTCTGGGTTTCCACTCACATCGCAATGCATTCTGGTAGGTCATTCTGGTGCACCTTTCACAACTACACTTACCAGAATGCATTGGGGTGTGCCCAACTCTCCTAGTGTACATGGTAACCCCCAGATGTACCCATCCCAGCTCTGCTGTGGAGTATAGCGTGCCCCCTTCTTCAATCATACATGCAGACGTGCTTGAGAAGCCGAGGCAGATCGAGCCAGGCGATGGCTGTCCTGTGTACAATGTGCTTCTGAATGATCTGCCGACACAGAGTCTGCAGGGAGGGAACTGAGGAAAGGAAAGAGAGAAGGATACACAGTGAGCCGATAGAAGGAGCAGCAGTATACTGCACTAAGGTCTTGCAGCACGGTCCAGATGAGTACACAGTTTACTGGCACTGCTCTCGCTCAGTCCGTTTCATAGTAGATTTCAACAGCAAAGCGGAACAGGGTTACCAGATCTCTCGGGATAACTGGGATTCTCCCAGGTCTCAGCCTTCATTTTATTTGTCCAGGTCGGAAGTAATGAATCCTCCTGGTTTTTGCTATTGTATTAACTTTTTTGTTTGTTTGTTAATAAAGTATAAAACTGTAGTGGTGTGCTCAGCAGTATATACAGTTATTTTAACTGCTTCAGAATTGAAGAGTTTAAGAAAACAATCCTGTTTTTTTTCACTCTGGAAGTGTTTGCCAGCGTTCCCCCGACGTGATGTGAATCTAGAGTGGCGGTATCTAGATCCGCTGCTGTTTTCATTAAAGCGTTCACCGTTCTCCTTCCACGATGGGCAGTACCTTCGTACAAGTGCACTAGTGAATGCACAGTTAAGTGTAATAAAGCATGGTGAAGGTATGGCAGAAGCATTTTAATGGGATGAGTAAGCATTTTAAATCCCAGAGAGGTATGCTAATACACTGCAAAATCATTGTGCAAATAAATCAAAGGCAAGGACCGGCTGCTAACAATGTGTGGGGGAGCTTTTCCAAACCTCCACTTCCAGCTGGGCTGTTTGAAATCGACTCTGAGATAGTCTGAGCTACAGCAGTGCCTGAAAACTGCCCACTCATCTGGCCTCTGCTGCGAAACGAGGTAATATAAACCCCATTGGGTTGCTACTGCAATTGAAACTGTTAAGAAGTCACAATGGAGTACTCACAGCCGTACTCCAGCTGGACCACTCTCACGCTCTTGGTAGCTGCAAAGACGTCCACCACAGCGTAGAGCGGCTGGTGTGTGGGGATCCCCCGGGAGCAGGGCCCCATGTCCTCTCCATTGATCACGATGTGCATGTCGGCGGTGCCCGGGGCCCTGGGCACATACAGCACCCCGATCCTGCTCCTGCGGGCCGTGGGAGGCAAGGCGTTGGTCTTGTACAGGTCGTCCAGGATGTGGCTGAACCTCCCGGGCCGGCTGCGCCCAACCAGCTTGTCCATGGGGATGCGTGTGCTCCCGATCTGCAGGTGGGAGGCGGTGAAGAAGTCCTTGGACCTGCTGGACACCCCCTCTTCCTCCTCCCCTTCCTCCGGAGGGGCCCGGTTGTGGTTCCGGGTGATGGCAAATATCCAGCTGTCTCCCAGGCTGACCAGGTCCGGGAGGGAGTATTCAGGCACCACTGCCAGGCTCCGGGGGTCGATGCCGGTCAGGCCAACCCTTAGGTGGCCACACCAGCCGAGCTCCTTCTCCTCGATCTCCACGAGGAAGAGCTCTCCAGGCAGCAGGGGCTGTTTGCTGAAGCAGACCCCATTGGCGAAGCTCTCCACTCGGGTGGCCTGCGTTCCTGTAGGGTCTATCCTCACATTGGTCCCGTGGACCTGGTGGAACTCCATGTAACGGCCGGAGAGTGCAGCCATCTTAGATGCAGGGGGCTGTGAGCCTGTAGCTGTGTGCCATGGCTGTTGCTATTTTTGACCTGCCTGCCACCGTCACTGTCTGGTTTGACAGGTGGTGCAGTTTGATTTGCAGGCCTGGGGGAGGCGGGAAGGGCAGGCATTATTTGGGGCGTCCATATAGGGTAAATGAGTAAACCACTATCCGCTCCTGGTCCTAGTGCCCATACCTTCTCTCATGAAATGACATCATTATAAAGATACAGGTGAATAAATGTAGAACTACAGTACTAGGGATATTTGTTGCCTATGTTTTATGACATTTTTCTTACTAAATATGTTGATATTCGTGACGAATAGATCCTCATTTCCTGTAAGCAAGCTGGAGATGTGGTATCCCAAATATCGACTGACCGACACAGCGTGTTGACAGTGGGAGAGATAAGATGTTGGATACAGTGCAGCAAAGGCTGGGCATTTTTACAGAGACAAGGGTGGTTTAGAGATAACAAGTATCATTTTTAGTAACATGCAAGAGTAAAGTCCTTGCCCAGTGGGATCATTCAGCTGTTTCACTGAGGTCCTTCTAGTAGAAGGGTGTCGTCAAGTCAAGGACCATTCCTCCCCAGATCAGTGGTGTGCAATGGGGACCTTGGGGATGGAAATAAGACTCCTATTGCATAGCAGTTGCACCCAGTCCAGGTTTTAATACAAGCTTGATCATCCACAGTGGATTTGAACCAGGCTCAGGAATGAATCCAGCCGCTATGCAATGGGAGTCTTATTTCCATTCCTGTGACCTGCAAGCCTTCTGCACATATCTACACATAAACCCTGGTTACAGGCATGCTTAATTAGGTAACTCACGGTGTTGTTTACAACTGCAAAATTAAGCCTCAAAAAAGATTATACAGAGATCTTGTGACCCTAAATAAGTGTGAGGGAACTCTGCTCCAGATTTGACGGGGGTAATCAATTATCACTGCATTTATTATTAACTGCTTCAGACCTGAGTCGACCGAGTAATTCAGAGTAAGCTATCACACTCACTTGGGACCTCTGATGACGTGACCCGCATACCCCTAGCCTTGATTGTCGGTGCACACGTTGGCTGAGTCCCCACCCCTTCCAGCACCTGACTCCCTATCAGCTGACGGCTCAATCACTTGATGTGTTTCCCAAGACGCGGTTCTGTGCTGGATTAAACTGACGTTTGGCAGGTAGATCGTGGCACTGAATCGGGAAGGTAAGCGGGTCATGATGGAAAGTCCGGTGCCGTTTAGTTTAGTTCGTCTGTACGATTCCATACGTTTTGTACTAAATGTTTCAGGAAATGTTGCTTTTGCGCACAGGCAGCTCTCATCACTGTAGTGTTCCCTTAACTTTGAAGTGCAGCTAGACTCCTCGGTGTAGGGGTTAGCTGTTATCAAAGATGACATGCCATTTATATCGTAATCATTTTATTAGCGTTTGAACAACTTTAATGAGATTAAAAATATATATTTTGGTTTAATTCGGTGGTCTCGAAGGTTTTAACATGTTTTTCGTGATGTCGAATGTAATAGCGGTATTTCCAAGATGAAGATAATGTGCTTTATATTTAAAAATGAACATCAGTAATAATCTAAACATTTCAAAATGAAACATGGTAAAGCAGATAGGTCGCTGCCACCCTTCTAAACAGTACCAGGGAGTGCGTAGGGAAGATGGGATTGCCTTGTCATGTGAGGGACTCAAATTAATGAATGACTCCATTTGTCTGCGTGTGTGCGACGACAGAGAGACGATGTGTGTGTGTGTGTGTGTGTGTATGTATGTGTGTGTATATGTCTTTCTGCCATTGTGTGTGTGTGTGTGTGTGTATGTATGTATGTGTGTTTAAAAACACACACAGGTGGACACACACAAACACACACATGTACAGAAAGAGACACAGTGGTTCACTGTGTGTTGGTGTGTGTGAACACACTGTGTGTTGTGTTGTGTACAGAGTGGAGTAACCACAAACAACCTCACAAATGGGGTTCCAAGACACACACAAACATATCGGAACAGTCACTGTGTGACACAAAAAAACACACACACAGTCATTCACACACAAACACACACACCAAACACACCTAGCAGAAAGGGAGACACAGTAACACAAAACACACACACAGTGGTATGTGTCACAAAACACACAACATATTACAGGAAAGAGACACAGTAACACAAAACACACACACACACAAACACACACATGTATACAAAAGAGACACAGTGCAACACAAACATATAAACACACAGTGATGCACACAAACACAACATATACAGAATACGGGCGTGTGTGTGTATATGTCTTTCTCTGTGTCATTGTGTTTGTGTGTGTGTCACTGTGTGTTTGTGTGTGTATATGTCTTTCTCTGTGTCATTGTGTTTGTGTGTGTCACTGTGTGTTTGTGTGTGTATATGTCTTTCTCTGTGTCATTGTGTTTGTGTGTGTCACTGTGTGTTTGTGTGTGTATATGTCTTTCTCTGTGTCACTGTGTTTGTGTGTGTGTCATTGTGTTTGTGTGTGTCAGTGTGTGTCATTGTGTTTGTGTGTGTGTCATGTGTGTGTGTGTGTGTGTCATTGTGTTTGTGTGTGTCAGTGTGTGTGTTTGTGTGTGTGTGTTTGTGTGTGTGTCACTGTGTGTTTGTGTTTGTGTGTGTATATGTCTGTCTCTGTGTCACTGTGTTTGTGTGTGTGTCATTGTGTTTGTGTGTGTGTCACTGTGTGTTTGTGTGTGTGTGTATATGTCTGTCTCTGTGTCACTGTGTGTGTGTGTGTCACTGTGTGTTTGTGTGTGTGTGTGTGTGTGTGTGTGTCATTGTGTTTGTGTGTGTGTCACTGTGTGTTTGTGTGTGTATATGTCTTTCTCTGTGTCATTGTGTTTGTGTGTGTGTCACTGTGTGTTTGTGTGTGTATATGTCTTTCTCTGTGTCATTGTGTTTGTGTGTGTGTCACTGTGTGTTTGTGTGTGTATATGTCTTTCTCTGTGTCATTGTGTTTGTGTGTGTCACTGTGTGTTTGTGTGTGTATATGTCTTTCTCTGTGTCATTGTGTTTGTGTGTGTGTCACTGTGTGTTTGTGTGTGTATATGTGTGTCATTGTGTTTGTGTGTGTGTCACTGTGTGTTTGTGTGTGTATATGTCTTTCTCTGTGTCATTGTGTTTGTGTGTGTGTTTTGCAGATGGCTTGTGTGGAGCTGTGTCTTCTCTTGCTAGGAGTGCTGAGTGTCCAGGGAGCTCCAGATTCAGATGAGGTGAAGTTCCTCCCTGGACTGGACAAACAGCCCAGCTTCAGGCAGTACTCAGGCTACCTGAATGTGGCCGAAAGCAAGCACCTTCACTACTGGTCAGTGTTTCTGATAGGCTGCTGCACTGGACTCAACCCCCATCATAATCCCCCTCATAGGAACAGAAACTGCTTACCCAGCTCAGCGGCTCACCACAGGGTGATCTGTTAAACTGCTTACCCAGCTCAGCGGCTCACCACAGGGTGATCTGTTAAACTGCTTACCCAGCTCAGCGGCTCACCACAGGGTGATCTGTTAAACTGCTTACCCAGCTCAGCGGCTCACCACAGGGTGATCTGTTAAACTGCTTACCCAGCTCAGCGGCTCACCACAGGGTGATCTGTTGAACTGCTTACCCAGCTCAGCGGCTCACCACAGATCTGTTAAACTGCTTACCCAGCTTAGCGGCTCAGCGGCTCACCACAGGGTGATCTGTTAAACTGCTTACCCAGCTCAGCGGCTCACCACAGGGTGATCTGTTAAACTGCTTTCCCAAGATAGTATTAGACTGTGTGTGCATTTATATATAAAACATAAAAACACACTGATCCAAGAAAAGTGAGCAGTAGTATTGTTAGGAAAGTTTCTCTCTCTCTCTCTCTCTCTCTCTCTCTCTCTCTCTCTCTCTCTCTCTCTATATATATATATATATATATATATATATATATATCTATATATATATATATATATATATATATATATATATGTTTATATATTTACTATGATATGTTTTTAATACTGTGCAGTATTTAGGGATTATCAAAAACGTGAGGTCCACACCACCTCGTAAACACTACACACAACACACAGGTGGTGTCACCCGCTCCAATTGGGGGTGACAGAAGCAGGGTACAAACACCTCCGGGTCGAGCTGGGGCTCGAGGTCCCGGACCAGCCCCGTGGTGCTCTGGCTGAACGGAGGACCCGGGTGTAGCTCCTTGGACGGCTTCCTCACGGAGCACGGCCCCTTCCTGGTAGGCAGCTTCTCTTGGGCATGCTTTATTGTCATGGACCAGTCAACACTGTCCCCAGTGAACTTCCCTTAATTTCAGAAGAGGAGAGACCCCTTCTCCAAAAGCAGCTAAGGAATGACTGGCCCCTGTAACAGAGAGGGAGTGTGGAATTATTATTATTATTATTATTATTATTATTATTATTATTGTTATTTTAATGAACGTGGGAACAGACGTGTGTGTGTGTGTGGTTTCTTTTTTGCAACCTGTGTGTTTATTTTCACAGATCCAGGATGATGGGAGCACCCTGAAGTACAATCCTTATTCCTGGAACATGGTGTGTTTCTTTAGACATACTAAAAACAAAATACTAAGGGAATGTCTTTTGTGATCTGGTGGCTTTGCTATCCAATTTCAATTACTTGACTGTGTGACTTGGCACTGATGATAAAGACTGGCTTGCAACTATATGTTGAGAGGGATCTTCCCCTGTTTGTCTTCCTGTTATTATTATTGGTAATGTTGGCAGTCTCGTGTTGTGCATATTGCAATGGCGTGACCGTGTTCATACTTCTGCGTTTCTGCCATCAGATTGCCAACATGCTATATCTGGAATCACCAGCAGGGGTCGGGTTTTCCTACTCGGATGACAAGAATTACACGACCAATGACACAGAGGTGAGCCTGTCTGTTAGCAGGGACGCTGTTCGAAGTGAAGCAATTCTATATTAGCCAGCCTCGGGACAGCACTAGCGACCCTGCTCAGATGCTTGTCTGATTCACAGTGCAGCTCATTTCCAGGCGATCAGTAACAATAAGTGAAAACAGGGGTGGCAATAGCACTCCCATTGCATAGCTGTTTGATCCATTCCTGGTTTTCCTGGGAGTTTAATAAGATACATCTGAGCTTGTTACCTGTACATTGCAGCTAATCAAGCTCATAGTAAAACCTGGAATGGGTGAAACAGCTAATATTCATGCATATTACATAACCGCTATACTATAAATTCATATTTAATATATTTTGAGTAAAATTCATAAAGCATGTATATTCTTTTTTTATTCCCCGCACACACCAGTTTGTAGTGTAATTGTTTTTCTGCTTTCTTCCGTCTGTGTGTTGGCGTGTTTGATTCCCTGCTGTGCTCTGTCCGCAGGTCTCCATGAATAACTACCTGGCTCTGAAGGAGTTCTTCGGGCTCTTCCCGGAGTTCAGCAAGAACGAGTTCTTCATCACGGGGGAGAGCTACGCGGGAATCTACATCCCGACGCTGGCTGAGCGGGTCATGGAGGACAGCAGCATCAACATGCAGGTCCGAGAGCCAGCAGCACTGAGCGTGTGGGCAGAGACTGACCGGGCCTGCTGGGGTCCGATTAATAGTCATACTAAAAATGCCTCTGAGCAATACAATACCACTGCCGTGCAATACAATACCACTGCCGTGCAATAACGATGCGTTTGCAGACAGAGGGGGAGAAGACTCCCATTGCATAGCAGTTTGATCTGTTCCAGGTTTTTATTGTGAGTTTAATAAGACACACCCGGGATTACTGTGGCTAATCAGGCTCATATTAAAATCTGGCAGGGGTGAAACTACTATTTAATAGGAGTTTCCATCCCTGCCTTTGTGTTTTATTTTATTGGTGGTGATAGGGATGGAAGTAAGACTGCAGAGCAGTCTCACCCATTCCAGGTTTTACTATGAGCTGGATCCACCACAGTCCACAGGTAACTAGCTCAGGTGTGTGTTGTTAAACTCCTAGGAAAAGCAGGAAATGGAGAAAGCTGCTATGCAGCGGGAGTCTTATTTCCGTCCCTGGGCTGGCATGTCATAGCCTCACTCGGATCCCCATGTGAACACATCATTCTGCTGAGGCACTGCCTTACTCTGCAGCAGGTGAAGATCAGGACGCTCTCTCTCCTCTCTTCTAGGGAATCGCGGTAGGAAATGGGCTGTCCAGCTACGAAATGAACGACAACTCCTTGGTTTATTTTGCTTACTACCATGGACTCCTTGGAACCAGGCAAGGAAACCACGTCTCTTTAAACGCCAGCGGTCAGCCAGAGGAGCGGGCTCGCTGAGATGATTCCAAAATCTCTGAAAAGATAAACAACTAGAAATCATATCTTTTCTTATTTCACTTTTTAATTTTTTTTAAGGCTCTGGACAGATTTGCAGAACTTCTGCTGCTCTGAGGGGAAATGCAACTTCTATGACAACAAGGACCAGAAATGCTGCTCAAATGTAAGTGCTGTACAGCAGCGTGCCTGACCTGTCTTACTGGGTGTCGAGTGTGTGAAGCTACAGAACGTCCCTCTGATTCCCCTCTGGGCTGAGCCATGTTGTACAGTATAACCCTGGCCCTGGACATCCATTCCATTCCAGTCCTTGATTCCAGTCAGGCCCTGAACTAATTCATCGACTCCCAGCAGGTTCAGTTAACTCATGTAGGACCTGCCTGGAGTAAAGACAAGGACTGGACTGCATGTCCAGGGTCAGAGTTGTGCCCCCCTGTTGTAGAGGAACTGATTTGAGAAGTGTCTCTGTCCCGAGAGAGTAATCCCTCCTCCTTGTCATTCTCATGAGAGGGCTGCTTTCTACTTGCCCAAGTTTCCAGCTGTCAGAGTTGAATTGCATAGAGTTCAGTTTAGACAGCCAGAGATTTAGCTGTGGTCAAGCACACAGATTGACTGTGAACCTCTGCCAGCTGCTGCCTTTATTAAAGTCTGCCACGGTAATGGAACAGCTTTCCATGTTTATACTCTGCAATTCCCATAGTTTTTCCTCGTGCTTTTTTAATGTGCTTGCCATGCCTCTCCAGGCTTTACTATCCTGAAGCGTTATTTCACTCTGCATTATTACATGGTGGTAAACTTCTCTAAGGGTTGATCTGCCTCTTCTTTGCTTCAGTCTAGCTCTGTGAGAGGTGCTGCTGCTACAGTACACCTCTGCCATTTCAGTTTCACTGAACCAGAAAATAGAAAGCTGGCAAGTGGAGCTGACTGAAACTGGAAACCATTTCGAGTTAAAGAGCTGGTCACGGTCTCTGACCAAGATGATCTCTGCGACACAGGATACAGAAATGCATCTCTCCCCGCGTTCTTTCTTTACAGCTGGATGAAGTGCAGCACATCGTTGAAAGCTCCGGACTGAATATCTATAACCTGTACGGACCGTGCGCAGGAGGGGTGCGTGGGAAAGTGAGGTGAGCATGCGGACTGTGGGCTGAATTTACTAAAACAATGTGCTGTGTGCTGGCTAACCTAGGGTTAGAAATGTAATGAGCATATTGAATTCAGTAAGAGACTTCTAGTGTTTCTAAATGTAGTTGGGTTGGGTGCCTAGGTTAAGAGAGCAAGGGATTTCGATTCACTTGGCACTCTTGTGGAGCTGTCGCTGGTAAACGTGGCCTCAGTACACTCGTCTGTTTTGCAGTTATGACAGAGACCACCTGGTTATACACGACCTGGGGAATCGCTTCATCCAGCACTCGTGGAGCCACATGTGGAGGGAGGTAAGGCTGTGGCTCCCTGCTTCATTGTGTTGGATCATCAGACAGGCTCTCCCAGTAACAGCCCTGCCAGGCTCTCCCAGTAACAGCCCTGTCAGGCTCTCCCAGTAACAGCCCTGCCAGGCTCTCCCAGTAACAGCCCTACCGCTCGGAGTGCAGGGAGAGTCACATGAGCCGGGTTCCAGTCCTGTGTGAGACTGGCTGGACTCCGCTTCTCCTGGAGATTTCTCAAAAGCACAAGTTTGTTTTTTTGCATAACAATAGTACGAATGTGAGTAAAACTCAAGCCATGCCAGTCGACACTGCATTTCTATCAGCCCCTGGTTTTGTGATGCACTGTACTGTAACTAGGGCACTGATTTTTACACCTCTAGAAATTGATGAATGTGAACAGTCTGCACCAATCGGTGAGGCTGGACCCTCCGTGCACAAACTCCACTGCCTCCACCACCTACCTGAACAACCAGTACGTGAAGCAGGCTCTCCACATCAGCCCCAGAGCTCTGGACTGGCTCATCTGCAGGTGAGCAGTGTGCTACAGACCAACAGAAATGACATTTAAACAGTCTGTCGATGGCATGCTCTCTGTCGTTCACACGAATGATAAGGTCGTGCATGCTCTGTAGGTCACTGCAGCCGTACCGCTGTCCTCGCACGCCGCGTTGCCTGCGCTGTGCACTTGTGACCTGACTCTGTGTGTGTTGTTACAGTGCGGAAGTGAACCTGTGGTACAAACGCCTCTACATGGACGTGAGGAAGCAGTATCTCAAGCTGCTGGGCGCGCTGGTGAGTGAGTGAGTGAGGGAGTATTCATTTCCCAGCCCTTATTCTGATCCCTGTGCCCTGACTGTAGGGAGGATTGTGGTATTAACAATGTTTTCTTTATCCTACATTAAACAATAATAAAGACAATTCAATATTATTCAGAATATATCGAACTAAGCAGTTTATTAAACTCATCCCATCGTTGCATAGTAATATAACAAGCAAATATAGCAGATCTGTTCTTAAGCCACTTTCACAAGCAAATGCCGCTACTGAGCCGTCTCGGAGACGTTTCAAACATTATTTAAAATACGCATTCACACTGCACAAAATATGCTGCTGTAATCCCGTCCTAACCCTTTCACGCAGCCAAAGGGATGGTGTGAGTACAACTTTCAAACCTGTCAATCAACAGATCGTTTTCATGGCAACGGGAATACGCCCTTCAATTACAGCACCACACCCGTCCCTTCTGTTTGTGAATTCACCTCCTCGTCTGCCCGTAAATTTAACAATTCCTTAATTTATTGCAGAGACTAATTACTACCTCGTTCTTGAGCAGTCATTGTATTTGAAAATAATGAAAGCATTTAACACCAGCGACGAGAATACCCATCACGTCCGGTATACAGTCCTGTGGGATGTGACTTTCAACCCGTGGCCACTATAATTCTTCAGTGCTGGCATAGCCTTTCATACAGGAGTTAAAAGTATGAATGCTGTGTGGTGGTATAGGCAATTCACACAGACCAAAATGCAGCATCTAAACCTGGAATGGGTGCAGCTGCTATGCTGTCATAAATGTATGTCTCTCTCTCTTTCTCTCCCTCCCTCCTTGTAGAAGTACCGTGTGCTGGTGTACAATGGGGATGTGGACATGGCCTGTAATTTCCTGGGTGATGAGTGGTTTGTGGAGTCCCTGCAACAGCAGGTAGGGAGTGATGCTTCTCAATGACCCCTGTGTGTGGTCTGGAGCGATGCTTCTCAATGACCCCTGTGTGTGGTCTGGAGCGATGCTTCTCAGTGACCCCTGTGTGTGGTCTGGAGCGATGCTTCTCAGTGACCCCTGTGTGTGGTCTGGAGCGATGCTTCTCAGTGACCCCTGTGTGTGGTCTGGAGCGATGCTTCTCAGTGACCCCTGTGTGTGGTGCTTCTCAGTGACCCCTGTGTGTGGTCTGGAGCGATGCTTCTCAGTGACCCCTGTGTGTGGTCTGGAGCGATGCTTCTCAGTGACCCCTGTGTGTGGTCTGGAGCGATGCTTCTCAGTGACCCCTGTGTGTGGTCTGGAGCGATGCTTCTCAGTGACCCCTGTGTGTGGTCTGGAGCGATGCTTCTCAGTGACCCCTGTGTGTGGTCCCTGTGTGTGGTCTGGAGCGATGCTTCTCAGTGACCCCTGTGTGTGGTCTGGAGCGATGCTTCTCAGTGACCCCTGTGTGTGGTCTGGAGCGATGCTTCTCAGTGACCCCTGTGTGTGGTCTGGAGCGATGCTCTGGAGCGATGCTTCTCAGTGACCCCTGTGTGTGGTCTGGAGCGATGCTTCTCAGTGACCCCTGTGTGTGGTCTGGAGTGATGCTTCTCAGTGACCCCTGTGTGCTGGGGTCTGGTCTGGCCCCAGTCTGCAGGCTGTGACCGTGCTGTTGCGTTGCTGTGTCTCTCAGGTGCAGGTGAATCGTCGGACCTGGCTGTACAACAATGGGCAGAACCAGCAGGTGGGCGGCTTCGTCAAGGAGTTCTCCAACATCGCCTTTCTCACTGTCAAGGTAAACCCCTTCCATCAGATTGCTGGAGAGCAGGCAGTGTAGGCTAGAGGTTAGAGCTCAGGGACTGGGAGGGAAATGGTGCTGGACAGGGCTGAGGGACTGGGAGGGAAATGGTGCTGGACAGGGCTGAAGGACTGGGAGGGAATCGGTGCTGGACAGGGCTGAGGGACTGGGAGGGAGGCAGTGTGGAATAGAGTTAAGGGACTGGTAGTTAATCCGTGTTGGTTAGAGACGAGGGATCCAGTGGTTAGAGCTGAGGGACTGGTAGGTAATCCGTGTTGGTTAGGGACGATGGATCCAGTGGTCCAGTGGTTAGAGCTGAGGGACTGGTAGGTAATCCGTGTTGGTTAGAGACGAGGGATCCAGTGGTTAGAGCTGAGGGACTGGGCAGCAGCATGGCTCACTGGTTTCGGAGTAGGACTGAGTAGTAGCTTGCTCTGCCACTAATGTTCTATTGCCTGTATATTGCAGGGAGCAGGTCACATGGTCCCAACAGACAAGCCCATTGCTGCCTTCACAATGTTCAGCCGCTTCCTGAAAAAGCAGCCCTACTAACAAGGGACCTGACCCCTGCCAGCCGGGAACGAGAGGCACCCAGCCACCCGGCCGGCACACCCCTCCTTCAGGGCACCTTTCCACGGCACCTGCCTCTTCTTCATCTGGAATCCATCCTCCGTCGGTGTCATATCACAGAAATCTTCTTTGCTACATTGTAATTCACACAAGCTGACTCAGTGACCGCTTTTTCAGTTATGGAAATGGAAGCACGTGACAAGCATTGCAGAAAACGTTCCCAACAACTTGCACTGTGTAGGCTTCAGGGTCCCTACTTCTACCCACTGCATGTGATGTTTCTGTGCTATCTTGTAACCAGTTCTGCAGTATTAAAGGCTGCCTTTATAAAGAGGGACCACTTCGTGTTGGTTTGAGTCCCCTTGCTCTGCTGGTCAGCTGCTTTTTAAGGCAAACCTTTCTTGTGATCTATAATCTGTGTTTCAGCTACACCAACCCAGAAATGTTTGTAGGTCTCTCATTTCTTTATATTCTTATCGAATCACTGTGCCCATAAGGTGTGTCTGCTGAAGCGCTGACGTCTGTGGGAGCGCGTGGCACTGTAAACCTAGAACCATTTGCCATTTGAAATCTGTTTACTTCCACTGAATCAGCGTGTATAGGGGTTGAATCCCTCTTTTCAGTTCTAATAAAGATAACAAGCTGTGTATTATTTTTGAATGATTTGTTTTGTCTGTTGCTCGGATTTGTTTTGCTCAGGGATGAGATGTCTGACCTTTTTGTTTCTGTTTAAATTTGTTTTTGATTAAATATTTTGATCTCCCTCCAAGCTGTGTTGTCTGTCAGTTTTCTCCTGTCCCAAAATCCCCCTGCTGCAGTACCTGCAGTTTGCTTTGAGATGTGTACAGAGGGATATTGGGTAAGCCTAGCATTTTAAAATGATTCTTCTTCACTTACACACACACACCACCTGAGAATAAAAGAAGTCTTTGAAAGTGTAAACTTGAATACATTTTATTTGCATTTTGTTTTCAGCTTGGTTTTAGTAAAGGGAAAATGATGGAATGACAATTGAACCTCTCTTTCACACTCTCTTCCTGGGTTACTCTGCTCTGATGGGCT
The DNA here is from genome assembly GCF_017654505.1 of Polyodon spathula. NCBI lineage: Eukaryota > Metazoa > Chordata > Actinopteri > Acipenseriformes > Polyodontidae > Polyodon > Polyodon spathula. Next base: position 26,804,453 of record NC_054556.1, on the reverse strand, counting down.
GAGCAGCAGCAGCAGTTAATAAAGAAACACTTTTTTGAAAGCATTTTAAAACACGCAGCTATATGAATTAGCGCACAACATCATCAGCTAAAATCATTAACAAGGCTGACTGCAGGGATATAAAATCAACAGTACTTGTGCATGTCAGGGGTACCTCTGAATACAGCACAGCTAGTGCAGGAGACAGGGAAGGGATAGATGCAGGGTCACAGGAGAGAAAATTCAGGGGTACCTCTGAATACAGCACAGCTAGTGCAGGAGACAGGGAAGGGATAGATACAGGGTCACAGGAGAGAAAATTCAGGGGTACCTCTGAATACAGCACAGCTAGTGCAGGAGACAGGGAAGGGATAGATACAGGGTCACAGGAGAGAAAATTCTGGGGTGCCCTGCAGACTCCGCTGTCCAGAGGCTGGCTCGGGGGACTTTGCTGTTAAGACTTCTACGTTTCATTCTCAATGCATAAGGGATCCCAACCCAGCCAGATGGATAGAAATATCAGCTTAATCAAACATGAAACAGCGAACATTTTGGAAAACGTTTCACAAAGAATTTCTGCTAATCGGCGGACGTTCGTTGTTAAAGTACCATGTTTTGTTTTTTTTGTTTTATGTTTTCTAAGCATGAAGTGAATAGTGTTCTGTAGACAGAAACAAAAAAAAAAGCTCTTGTTGTTTTAGGGAGTGTAGCAGAGCACCTGCGGCCCGCTCAGTTCGTCAAGCTTTTGGGCTCTGCCCGGTTCCTCTCAATCACCTCCCGCAGACCTTTGCTGAAGTGCAGGTTAGCGCCGATCGTTATGAAACCCTGGGGGGAGAGGGAGAGTCGGGAGCAGACAGATGAAGAACTGACACAGACCAGACGCGGTATACAGAAACTACTGATCTGACGGGAGAGGTGAGAGGAGAGGCTTACCGTGTGGTTTTCTACCACTTCTTCAGTAAAGTCCATTCCCTCTGGCAGGGGGATCTGTACCCCTTTCTTTGTCCAATCTGCAGAGAGAGAGAGAGAGAGAGAGAGAGAGAGAGAGGGACAAGATGCAGACTCACTACAACAGGCATACAAGTTAAAGTAATTGGGCTTTCTTTCACCTTTCTGCAGGAGCCTTTCCTAAAGAATATTACACGCTGTCTCAGCAGAAAGTGGCCACGGTACACAAGGTAAGAGACACACCCAGCCTCCTCTGTTGTGACTTACCGTTAATAATAGGCATGACAGCCAGCTGTAACAGAGTCTTTAGTGGGGTCTGCAGAGGGATCAACTGAAGAAAGAAAGAACAATCCCTCTTAGTTTATGAATCTTAAACACACCGCCCTGCTGATGAGAGTGCTTGCTTTTTACATACCGCCAACGATTCCAGGGCAGACTGATTGGAGTAGATCTTAAATCTGTCAAACAAAAAACAATTCAAAAGTGCGTAAGCATTTGTTGCAGAACACGTATGTTTTTACTGTACCATGCACGTTTTGGAGGACTGTGTATTTAGCACCGATCTGGTTTCAAGCAGTTTGGATTTAGAGACATCCCTTTGATCTGCTTGTGATTCACCCTGGGGATCGAGGGGGCAAGGTGAAATGCATTGCAGTGGGGAATTGCTCTGTGTGTGTGCGTGTCAGTGTGTGTGTGTGCATGCATGCGTGTGCACGTGTAACTGTACCTGCGTAGCTCCATGTGGAACGCCAGCTTCTTGCCCTTCATTGACACTTTGGCGCTCATCTTGCACTCCTAGAAACAGCAACACAACAAAGAAAACTGTGAGGGACAGGGACGAGGGACAGTCTAACAATCAGGGGAAGTCATGGGGAGTCAGGACAGTGTTATTTAGATCCTGTTACAGTGCTCACCATGGTCATGCTGGAGAGCTGGACGGGCTCCTGGCCCGGCGGGAGCAGCAGGATGCTGACCACGGCAGTGACCGACACACTCGTCCCCGAGGGCTTGATGACGCATCGGGGCGCCGTGGTGACATGCAGCTCCATCGACATGGGGGCCTCAGCAATGGAAGGATTCTGGAGAGAGAGAGAGGGAGAGAGAGAGTTAAAAGACCCAATAGCTTATTAGCTCAGGAGTTAAAGCTATGAATGGGGTGATTATGTAAATAATAGCTGGTGTTTTATTTCTGCAGAATTAATCTGAACCATCTGATTAACACTAATCTAAGTATGAAATTAGTGTTCAGTGTATTAAAGTTCATTCTGTTCATGCTGCCATTCTTCACTGTCCTGCTGAGAAATGAATGCCGGGAAAGGGTTCTGGTTTTAATACGTCTCTTTCCTTACCAGCAACATGATTGTTCCAAAGTAGGAGGTCCTCAGCAGCATCTCCAAGTCTCTGGGCATCTGAAAAAGCAAACTGGCATTACCCTGACTGCAGTGAAACCAGCCTGCCGAGGCCATAGTGAAACTGCCACGACTGCTGCTGTTCAGTTAAATCGCTTCAGCACAGCCGTGACTCCCCTCCTGTTGGCCTATCTCCAGGGCGTGATTTTGTAACCAGCGGCAGTCTCACGCAGCCCTGCATTAATCACAGCTTATTTGTCAGAGCCCTGTGGGTCGCCCTGTAGTGGCTGCCCCGGGAGTTGCGTCTCTGCCCACCTTGTCGTGTGAGATGCGGATGTTCAGGACCCCTGCCTTGAAGTAGGAGAGCATACCGCTGTCGAAGAAGTACTCTGAGAGGGACAGGTACACCATGCGGTCGTACTCCCGGATCATCGGCTCCACGGCGTAGTTCACCAGCGTGTCGTTCTCGTTCTGGAGCTCGTAAAACATGCCCTGCAGGAGAGGGGGAGTTACCAGTGACACTGCCTCCCTCATCATTGTGGAGTCACTCTCTTAGAGATCACATTGTCAGTTCACAGTGAGCTAGCTCTCTGTCAGTCTCTTAGAGATCGCATTGTCAGTTCACAGTGAGCTAGCTCTCTGTCAGTCTCTTAGAGATCACGTTGTCAGTTCACAGTGAGCTAGCTCTCTGTCAGTCTCTTAGAGATCGCGTTGTCAGTTCACAGTGAGCTAGCTCTCTATCAGTCTCTTAGAGATCGCATTGTCAGTTCACAGTGAGCTAGCTCTCTGTCAGTCTCTTAGAGATCACATTGTCAGTTCACGGTGAGCTAGCTCTCTGTCAGTCTCTTAGAGATCACATTGTCAGTTCAAGGTGAGCTAGCTCTCTGTCGGTCTGAACCTTACAATCTCACCCCTCAGTTCCAGAACCCAAAAAACAACAGATACTGTGGTGTTCTATAGCATAGGACCAAACAAACAAAGTTTACTGGAGTATACTGTTTGAAATACTACTGCAGTACAGGCTAAGTATGCTGTCCACTTTTACACACTAACTGAAACCCCCCCCCCCCCCCCCACACACACACACACACACACACACACACACACAGGGTTTGTTAATAGTGTCTATGAGGACTTTGCTTCCGTCTCTGCATACCCTGAACTCCATGTCGAGGTTCTCAGAGGTCACCACGGGGTCATTGAGGAGGGAGTAATCGATCCCCACGTATTTATCCACCTTAGTCCGAACTGTGGGGGAGATTCAGAGACCAATCACACACCGTGCTGACCTTCCACAGGAGCTCAATGCATGTTTAGAACTATTCACAAGGGTTTTCATTGCAAGTAAATACAATGCTGTGTAGGTAGGAACTTACCAGGCACAGTGTCCAACAGTGAATTCAACAGCACCAAACCAGCATTGTTTAGGACGGGGCAGATCTGAGAGAGACAAAAAGGAGTCAGAGGGGTTAAACCGTGCCGTTCCCCCTGCAAAGAGGTAGGGGGCGCTGGGGATTACTGTGCCATCCTTTCATCTCTGCAGTTATTTTAACATGTGAAGTGCTCTTTTAAGATAGCTGGATAAAGTTAATGGTGTAAAGTTACAAGGCCTGTGAAAGCCAGTGTGAAAGCAGTCTGAAGAAGGCTGTGTCGTGCAACTGGGCAGACTGGGGAGACTGGGGGTTACCTGCTGGTTGAGGAGGAAGCGCATCCCTGTGGTGATGAAGGAGGCCAGGATGTCATACACCTTCCTGCAGAGAGAAAGCGAACGCTCTGTAAACATTGTCTACAATTCAACAACCTTCAGGAAAAAGCTTAGCATGTCAGCACAAGACTCAATGAAAGAACACAACGACCTTTAATTACAATTCAGAGAGAGAGAGAAGTGTTTCTTACCTCAGAGTGCCGCTGAACTCGGCGTGCATTCTTCTGACGGCCGCGTCGCAGGAGATGTTGGATATTTTGAGGCGCCCCAGGGAATCCTTGGACAGCCTGACAGCTGTGTGGATGTTGACTCCCTTCGCTGAGGCGTTGATCGAACCCACGTCAGTACTGAGGGGTCACAACAGCACAGTTAGTGCAGGGGAGAGAGCTGCAGCTAGGCATCCTGCAGACAAAGCTTTAACACAGGGGCCACTGAAACAGCTTAAATCTGGGGTGCGCTCAAAGAAACCTGTCACACTCCAAGGGTCCTTTGGGACAGGAATAGCCCACTAACTTACAGGCACCTCTTTGGACGCTCTTCTTCTGAAGCTTGTGGAAATGAATGATGCCGTAGAAAAATTTACCCCTGTATTTTTAATGAATGAGCCCTTTGAAAAGTTTACCCCTGTATGTTTGCATGGTATTGCTGCAGACTGAGCTTGCTTTTTAACATGGCTAAACCATGCATTTTGCCAGAGTTTACCCAGGTTTGCCATGTTTATTAATATGCTGTACCTCTCTGGACTTTCCAAGGCTTGCCTATGCTTTTCCATATTTTGCAATTTCCATATTTTTCCATTTTGCAGTGGCTGGCAGGGAGACTCACAAGAACCAGTAGAAGATGCGGCGCATGAAGTTGAGGCTGATGGAGGAGTTGTGCACTTCGAAGACCAGACCGAAATCAGGCTGGAAGCGCAGGTCTGAGGAGGTCAGGTTCAGCTCAGTGATCCTCACACTGCGGGACAAGCAGAGCAAGCGTGGAACGCCATCATCAACAAGCACTCCCCTTTCCCATTCCTTTTTCAACTCCATTCCCAGCTGCATTTCCTTAGCTTGAAAGACTTGGGGTTCTAATTGATATTTTACAGGTAATTGCTGTGATTGTTCAATTGCTCTGTTTTTGTTTTTAAGCCAATTTAATTGATTAAAGGTTTGTTGCCACTGTGAGAGGCTCATTTTAACAGAATGCTGCTGATTGCAATTTTGATCAGTGCTGTGTCAGAATTGGTGTTGGAAGTGGAACTAGAATTGGAACTGGAAAAAGTAATTGCCCATGACCCTAATAACGACAATGCAGAAACACAAGAACAAGCAGCACAGCTGATTCAATACAGAACAGGCTGAGCCGGGTGCAGGCCAGCACAGTGAGGCTTGGCTCCAGGGGAAGCACATTCTTTGTATTTGAAGAGATGATCGATGGACGTGAACACACAGTACAAGCAAGCAAAAGATTCCCCTGGTTCTCCGTTATGGACATGTCCAAAAACAATGTAACTGTGTGAATACTTATACTGTTGCTTTTTCTAGAGCAAAATCATTGCTTTATTTAAATTCTACAACAATATCCAGTCTCCTGGAGCCTCATCTCTTCCCTGCAGCTCTGGGGAATGATCCCAGGTCACCGAGCTCGGGATGCCCTGGTGGGCCGGGCTGAGTCTTACTTGCTGATGGTGTACTGGAAGCGCCCCTCCTTCCCAGACAGGTCTGGAATGGTGATGTTCTCCAGCTCCTCCTCTACAAACTTCAAACTCTCCTGCTTCACTAAGGAGAGAATGAGAGAGACAGTGAGGGGAGAGAGGGAGAGAGACAGTGAGGGAAGAGAGAGAGGGAAGGAGACAGTGAGGGGAGAGAGAGAGGGAAGGAGACAGTGAGGAGAGAGAGAGGAAGGAAGACAGTGAGGGGAGAAACAGACAGTGAGGTGAGAGAAACTGAGGCACAGAACATTACTTATTATTATTATTATTATTATATTATTTATTATTATTATTATTATTGGTAATAGTGTTATTGTGTTTGCTGTTGCTAAGACGCCCGTTTCTTACGCAGCTCAAGGCCCCTGGCGGTGATTCGGATCTTGCAGCCGGGGGTGAAAGCGGCCGCCATGACGATCACAGACACTAGGATGAAGACGGCAGCTTTCCACTGGGCCATGTCTTCTGATTCTGCAGAAGAGGCGAGCGGTCAGTTAAGCAGGGCAGCCAGTCCGAGCGCCACACACACACACGCACGCACTCACACGCATGCACACACACACACACTGCTTCACTGGAGGTGTTTAACAAAGTGTGTCAGGGTCTGAGCTCCAGCCCTCTCTGCAGGAACAGGCTGGGGTCAGCGCAGCGTAAAGCACGGGCATCCTATCGAGGTCAGCCGATAGGCTACCTCCTCGATGGGCCCCAGAAATAGGAGCCCCAGGCGCTGCTCACAGGCCACATGCAGTTCATCCCTAGACAGTCAAGCACACACTCATAACAAGACTAAAGAAACGACGACACCCGGCACACCAAGGCTTCCACTAAGAGTCTTTCTCAAGCCACTTTCACCCTGCGCTGGAGGAAAGAGCAGACATGGGCAGGTTGAAACACACACACTATGTGTCCAAGAAGCCCCCATTCTTTAAACAAACACACATACTATTATTCGGCAGTCATAACCACCCCCCACTCACACACTCAGTGACCTACATGTGCATAACATGCATTGCAACACACTCACTCATCCACAGCTGTTTGACGAGACTGATCCTCCAAAAATACAAAATAAAAAACAATAAAACACTGCACACACATGCACAAAAACACAGAGCATTCATGTGATCTAAACATGCACACATATGTGTTTATGAATCACGGATTTTCTGATCCCCCAGAATTGCTACAGCCTGGCTTTGTCGTAGGGACAGCCACATTTAAGCAGATTTCCTCCATCTCTCTCTGAGAGCGAAGGCTCTGATGCTGACTCTGCACCGGCACTGCCCCTCGCACAGCACTTCAGTGGGCACTGCTTTACTGTACTGCGGAGTGAAACAAACCCTGCAGTTTATTCTTAAAACACGCTCAGAATAAAGAGAACCCCCATCCTGCCTCTCTCCTTTTCTTGCCTTGTCCCTGTTCGCTCGAGTCCTCAATCCCAGGATACCTTGCTGGCTGCTTGGCTGTCGCTGATGTCTGTGCTGGAAACTCAGATTTGTGTCTTGCTTCTGCCTGGGCTTATGTCTTTGTGTGTGACCAGCAATCGCTATAGAAACTGCCTAGCTGAGAGCAGGAGGAGGAGGAGAGGGGAGGGGGGAGTGCTCAGTTACCCAAATGGTTTCCTGAACCAGTGACCCAAAGAGCAGAAACAACCCGCACTACTTAAGACTTCAGGAAATGCAACGCAGGGTACAGACCTCCCACAGCCTCCTCTAACCCTCTCCCCAAACCCCAGCTGGGAGCTATCAACATCAGTGTCCCAACAAACAAAACAAAGGGTTACTATAGGATACTGCAGGACGAGAAGGAATGTAGAAAAACTAAACAATACTGAAGAGAACTGGATCTGAGAGCAGCTAATTCAATACAGTCTAGTGTACAGAACTCAGTGCTGTACTGGGGATCTGAGAGCCAGCTACTTCAATACAGTCTAGTGTAGAGAACTCAGTGCTGTACTGGGGATCTGAGAGCCAGCTAATTCAATACAGTCTAGTGTAGAGAACTCAGTGCTGTACTGGGGATCTGAGAGCAGCTAATTCAATACAGTCTAGTGTAGAGAACTCAGTGCTGTACTGGGGATCTGGAGAGCAGCTAATTCAATACAGTCTAGTGTAGAGAACTCAGTGCTGTACTGGGGATCTGAGAGCAGCTAATTCAATACAGTCTAGTGTAGAGAACTCAGTGCTGTACTGGGGATCTGAGAGCAGCTAATTCAATACAGTCTAGTGTAGAGAACTCAGTGCTGTACTGGGGATCTGAGAGCCAGCTAATTCAATACAGTCTAGTGTAGAGAACTCAGTGCTGTACTGGGGATCTGAGAGCAGCTAATTCAATACAGTCTAGTGTAGAGAACTCAGTGCTGTACTGGGGATCTGAGAGCAGCTAATTCAATACAGTCTAGTATAGAGAACTCAGTGCTGTACTGGGGATCTGAGAGCAGCTAATTCAATACAGTCTAGTGTAGAGAACTCAGTGCTGTACTGGGGATCTGAGAGCAGCTAATTCAATACAGTCTAGTGTAGAGAACTCAGTGCTGTACTGGGGATCTGAGAGCAGCTAATTCAATACAGTCTAGTGTAGAGAACTCAGTGCTGTACTGGGGATCTGAGAGCCAGCTAATTCAATACAGTCTAGTGTAGAGAACTCAGTGCTGTACTGGGGATCTGAGAGCAGCTAATTCAATACAGTCTAGTGTAGAGAACTCAGTGCTGTACTGGGGATCTGAGAGCAGCTAATTCAATACAGTCTAGTGTAGAGAACTCAGTGCTGTACTGGGGATCTGAGAGCAGCTAATTCAATACAGTCTAGTGTAGAGAACTCAGTGCTGTACTGGGGATCTGAGAGCCAGCTACTTCAATACAGTCTAGTGTAGAGAACTCAGTGCTGCATTGGGGATCTGAGGCACACTTTCACAAGTGTTGGATTTTTTCGAGGAATTCCTCTGTCTTTCCCTGTCCGCCTCTAACAGATCATTCTTCCCTGTTGGCCGGGGTTCAGAGAAGCTGATGCTGCAACAGTACAGGATACAGGAACAGTGTGGGGCAGCAGATAAACAGATTCAGTGGAAAAATCCGACCTAATACCCAACACCATTAACACACACACGCACACGCACACACAAACATGTGCATAGACACACACGCACATAGACACACACACACACACTGATAAGTAAAGCGTAAAGTATGTAAAGAATGTGCAAGCAGGTTTCCTTCCCAATGGAAGCATTCTCTCTCGCTTGTCTCCGATGGCAATGCTGGTTTTTGATTGATGGATTGATTGTTAAAAAGCCTTGGGCTTTTCCAATGTACCAGAAACAAGCTTTATCAGGAAAGCAAACCAGGTCTATTGAAACACACACACTTCTCTTCAGGGCTGTTCAAACACACACTTCTCTTCAGGGCTGTTCAAACACACACATCTCTCCTGGTCTATTGAAACACACACTTCTCTCCAGGTCTATTGAAACACACACTTCTCTCCTGGTCTATTGAAACACACACTTCTCTCCAGGTCTATTGAAACACACACTTCTCTCCTGGTCTATTGAAACACACACTTCTCTCCTGGTCTATTGAAACACACACTTCTCTCCTGGTCTATTGAAACACACACTTCTCTCCTGGTCTATTGAAACACACACTTCTCTTCAGAGCTGTTCAAACGCCAGAGCTCTCAGAGTTTGGTTTTGGCCACTTCCCCAGACCCTTATTCCCTCTCAGCCTGCGCACTGAATGCTGCTGACAAATCCCTTCAGAGAAGTGCCACTGTCATGACAACACAAACACTACCTTTCAAAAAACCCATAAAGGGCACCTTGTTCGCGTCCGGGACACAAACCGGGCCAGACTTACCTTTGCCAGTGCCATTGTACTGGTGGGGCTGCTGAGCGGGTGTGATTGAGGACGTCTTTCTGCTCGTTTGAGAGAGAGTCACCTTTGTGCAGCATTCCTTCAACAGTAAGCCTCGCTGTTTTACCCAATAGTGGACTTACCCAAGGGACTCAGATACTCTCAGTGCTATTGGCAGTCTGCTTCTTGTTCCAGCTCTGCTGAGACGCTCCCCAGGTCTTTGAGTTCAGTTGAGTCGGATGATCTGTTGCACTCTGACAGGCTGGTTTGGGTGTGCTGGCTGGATTCGCAGGAGTCTCGCTCTCTCTCTGGGAGCTGTGGTTATATAGGCTGTATAGACTCTCAGGGCTGCAGGATTGGCTTGTAAGATTTGCGTAACTGCTGTGTGGTCACTTTAATCGCAGTAATTAACTTCAGATACATGGAAAGTGCTGGCAGTCAGTCGTTCAGTGTGAACCTATTGTAATCAGGCACAGCTGAGCTTGCTCTCTCTCTGGTGGAACTAATTAAGCACGCAGCAAAACCTGGAATGGCTCAAACTGCTCTGCCTTGGGAGCCTTAGAGCAAGCACTGTAATTATAGTTTCAAACACATAACTGACCAATTAGATAGCAGGGATTCATTACATTTGCTGCAATTTTTCTTTTCTTTTTATTTTTTTTAATACACCCACCTATAACATGTATTCAATTTGTGTACAAGGCATGCAAGAACATCACAGCGGTTACATTGGTTTGGTTAATAACTCTCTAGAGAAGCTCCCAGATTGTGCAGATGGCAGTGTGCTAGTAATCAGAGCTTGTCCAGCGCATAGCAATGCATCTCCTCCACAAGCCCAGTATCCACTCTCTCATGTAATTGCTAAGGACAGGGTTGAACCTCAAAGCAGAGATGAGATCGTTTGGCAGCGCTAAGCATCCCTCAACAAACCAGTCCCTCTGAAGCCTCTGCCTGTATTTATTATTCCAGCCCCAGAACAGCAGCAGGGCCTGGGGATGAAGGGGAGAGCGGCAAAGCCACAGAGAGCCTGCCTCGCCCAAAGTGGCTCCTTGAAAACAGGGCTGCGGCTGGAGAGCTCTCTCCTCCCTGGCAGTTTGCGCTCAGCAGAGCTGCCAGCTGTCCCTCTGGCTAGGAGGCACAGTCCTCTCACTAGGAGGATCATGCTGATGAAGGCTCTGTTGTCTGTCCTTAGTTTGTAATCAGTTTTACGACCATGTTGTTTATGATGGAGTGTGTTTCAATGTATGGAGGTTTGACCTCCTCAGTGTTTTCTTTTCCTGTGCATGAATCTGCATTCTGTATCTGTAAAAACGCAGGTCCTATTCACTGTAATAGAAGGGTATGTATTCAGTGCAGCAGTAATGAGCCTCGACACATTGACGCTATTCCACAATTTCACCAAGACGACAGCGAGGCAGCCACTGGAATTGTGGATCTCAGTTCACATCTTGTCGTACGAATAGAGAAGTTCCTTAATCTGAGGGCTGCTGTTACACGACATTGGGAAGAACATCTCCATGGGCTTGGTGTATTGCAGATGAAGGCGAAGGACCGGTTCTCCCAAGCACCTCAGTCCTGGCTTGAACCTAGGTCTCCAGAGCTGAGCTTCTTCACCCGCTAAGCCACCTCCCGTTTGTATTCCAGTGCAGACAGGCACTTACCTATAATTACCAATTTCACAAGCTCACAAATCACCCTGCAATTACGCTGTTTGTGTTTTTTCATGTTCTAATTTTATAGTAAAACAGATACGATGCACTGATACAATATTCTAGTTCAATGTTTGTATACAGTATCCAGAAGTGTCTCCCGGTGCAGCCTTAGTCTGCTGAGAGATGGGTCAGCATTGCTGAAAGGAGGGACGGAGGCTGCTGAGAGATGGGTCAGCGTTCCTGAAAGGAGGGATGGAGGCTGCTGAGAGATGGGTCAGCGTTGCTGAAAGGAGGGATGGAGGCTGCTGAGAGATGGGTCAGCGTTGCTGAAAGGAGGGATGGAGGCTGCTGAGAGATGGGTCAGCGTTGCTGAAAGGAGGGACGGAGGCTGCTGAGAGATGGGTCAGCGTTGCTGAAAGGAGGGATGGAGGCTGCTGAGAGATGGGTCAGTGTTGCTGAAAGGAGGGATGGAAGCTGCTGAGAGATGGGTCAGCGTTCCTGAAAGGAGGGATGGAGGCTGCTGAGAGATGGGTCAGCGTTCCTGAAAGGAGGGATGGAGGCTGCTGAGAGATGGGTCAGCGTTGCTGAAAGGAGGGACGGAGGCTGCTGAGAGATGGGTCAGCGTTGCTGAAAGGAGGGAGGGAGGCGGAGTGTAAGGGTTCATCTGCCAGCAGATTTGGCTCTGCTTGGTTTAGTCGATGGCATCACAGTGATAACCTTGGTCAAGCGACCCTACCAGCCTATACACACACAGGGCAGATTTTCCCTTTTCAGTACAAAATGAACGAGAGAGACAACTTCAAAAAGAAGCCATTTGTCTTTAAGAGATGTCTGTTTGACTTCACTGTGTTGCCGAAGACCCCTCACCAGCCAGGAAACAGCGCCCTCTTCAGGCTGCAGCGTGGCATTGCTCAAAGCTGACGAATGTAATTACAGTGTGAGGTAAACCCGTAAGACTGCGCTGATTCCACAAAGCTGGTTCTTCTGTTTTAATTACACTACAAAACATGAACTCTAAGACAGTCTGCATGTCATTGGCTTTTCATAACCTGGCATTTAGAATCAGATCTTAAAGGAGTGCTAACCAACAAAAATTCCCATTTCTATAGCGCCTTCATCACAAGAATCCCAAAGCGCTTCACACACGCAACCCTCAATACAGAATGTGATATAATCGAAAGCTGTTTTTATTTTAGATTTAAAAAAAAAAAACAGGTGCAAATTTTTTTTTTATTCACAATAAATGTATAAAAACGATTTAAAATAAACTTGAGCAGGGTTGCCTTTAAGAGTAAAATCAAGTACAAGACACAGAGTATAATTCTGATTGAGAGCTGTAGAATACAGCAGTGTGGAGCAGTGCAGTGCGAGTACATGCACAGAGTATAATTCTGATTGAGAGCTGTAAAATACAGCAGTGCGGAGCAGTGCAGTGCAGTGCGAGTACATGCACAGAGTATAATTCTGATTGAGAGCTGTAGAATACAGCAGTGTGGAGCAGTGCAGTGCGAGTACATGCACAGAGTATAATTCTGATTGAGAGCTGTAGAATACAGCAGTGCGGAGCAGTGCAGTGCGAGTACATGCACAGAGTATAATTCTGATTGAGAGCTGTAGAATACAGCAGTGCGGAGCAGTGCAGTGCCGAGTACAGGTACAGAGTATAATTCTGATTGAGAGCTGTAGAATACAGCAGTGTGGAGCAGTGCAGTGCGAGTACAGGTACAGAGTATAATTCTGATTGAGAGCTGTAGAATACAGCAGTGTGGAGCAGTGCAGTGCGAGTACAGGTACAGAGTATAATTCTGATTGAGAGCTGTAGAATACAGCAGTGTGGAGCAGTGCAGTGCGAGTACAGGTACAGAGTATAATTCTGATTGAGAGCTGTAGAATACAGCAGTGCGGAGCAGTGCAGTGCGAGTACAGGTACAGAGTATAATTCTGATTGAGAGCTGTAGAATACAGCAGTGCGGAGCAGTGCAGTGCGAGTACAGGCACAGAGTATAATTCTGATTGAGAGCTGTAGAATACAGCAGTGTGGAGCAGTGCTTACAGAGTATAATTAAGACTGTATAGAATAGAATACAGCAGTAGAATACAAAGAGCAGTCACAGTGCGCAGTACAGAGTATAATTCTGATTGAGAGCTGTAGAATACAGCAGTGTGGAGCAGTGCAGTGCGAGTACAGGTACAGAGTATAATTCTGATTGAGAGCTGTAGAATACAGCAGTGTGGAGCAGTGCAGTGCGAGTACAGGTACAGAGTATAATTCTGATTGAGAGCTGTAGAATACAGCAGTGTGGAGCAGTGCAGTGCAGTGCGAGTACAGGTACAGAGTATAATTCTGATTGAGAGCTGTAGAATACAGCAGTGTGGAGCAGTGCAGTGCGAGTACATGTACAGAGTATAATTCTGATTGAGAGCTGTAGAATACAGCAGTGTGGAGCAGTGCAGTGCAAGTACAGGTACAGAGTATAATTCTGATTGAGAGCTGTAGAATACAGCAGTGTGGAGCAGTGCAGTGCGAGTACATGCACAGAGTATAATTCTGATTGAGAGCTGTAGAATACAGCAGTGTGGAGCAGTGCAGTGCGAGTACAGGTACAGAGTATAATTCTGATTGAGAGCTGTAGAATACAGCAGTGTGGAGCAGTGCAGTGCGAGTACAGGTACAGAGTATAATTCTGATTGAGAGCTGTAGAATACAGCAGTGTGGAGCAGTGCAGTGCGAGTACATGCACAGAGTATAATTCTGATTGAGAGCTGTAGAATACAGCAGTGTGGAGCAGTGCAGTGCGAGTACAGGTACAGAGTATAATTCTGATTGAGAGCTGTAGAATACAGCAGTGTGGAGCAGTGCAGTGCGAGTACATGCACAGAGTATAATTCTGATTGAGAGCTGTAGAATACAGCAGTGTGGAGCAGTGCAGTGCGAGTACATGCACAGAGTATAATTCTGATTGAGAGCTGTAGAATACAGCAGTGCGGAGCAGTGCAGTGCGAGTACAGGTACAGAGTATAATTCTGATTGAGAGCTGTAGAATACAGCAGTGCGGAGCAGTGCAGTGCGAGTACAGGTACAGAGTATAATTCTGATTGAGAGCTGTAGAATACAGCAGTGCGGAGCAGTGCAGTGCGAGTACAGGTACAGAGTATAATTCTGATTGAGAGCTGTAGAATACAGCAGTGTGGAGCAGTGCAGTGCGAGTACAGGTACAGAGTATAATTCTGATTGAGAGCTGTAGAATACAGCAGTGTGGAGCAGTGCAGTGCGAGTACAGGTACAGAGTATAATTCTGATTGAGAGCTGTAGAATACAGCAGTGTGGAGCAGTGCAGTGCGAGTACAGGCACAGAGTATAATTCTGATTGAGAGCTGTAGAATACAGCAGTGTGGAGCAGTGCAGTGCGAGTACAGGTACAGAGTATAATTCTGATTGAGAGCTGTAGAATACAGCAGTGTGGAGCAGTGCAGTGCGAGTACATGCACAGAGTATAATTCTGATTGAGAGCTGTAGAATACAGCAGTGTGGAGCAGTGCAGTGCGAGTACAGGTACAGAGTATAATTCTGATTGAGAGCTGTAGAATACAGCAGTGCGGAGCAGTGCAGTGCGAGTACAGGTACAGAGTATAATTCTGATTGAGAGCTGTAGAATACAGCAGTGTGGAGCAGTGCAGTGCGAGTACAGGTACAGAGTATAATTCTGATTGAGAGCTGTAGAATACAGCAGTGTGGAGCAGTGCAGTGCGAGTACAGGTACAGAGTATAATTCTGATTGAGAGCTGTAGAATACAGCAGTGCGGAGCAGTGCAGTGCGAGTACATGCACAGAGTATAATTCTGATTGAGAGCTGTAGAATACAGCAGTGCGGAGCAGTGCAGTGCGAGTACAGGTACAGAGTATAATTCTGATTGAGAGCTGTAGAATACAGCAGTGTGGAGCAGTGCAGTGCGAGTACAGGTACAGAGTATAATTCTGATTGAGAGCTGCAGAATACAGCAGTGTGGAGCAGTGCAGTGCAAGTACAATGCAGGTCAGAGTATAATTCTGATTGAGAGCTGTAGAATACCAGCAGTGCGGAGCAGTGCAGTGCGAGTAGTACATGCCAAGAGTATAATTCTGATTGCCAGTACAGGTACAGAGTATAATTCTGATTGAGAGCTGCAGAATACAGCAGTGTGGAGCAGTGCAGTGCGAGTACAGGTACAGAGTATAATTCTGGTTGAGAGCTGTAGAATACAGCAGTGCGGAGCAGTGCAGTGCGAGTACAGGTAGAGTATAATTCTGATTGAGAGCTGTAGAATACAGCAGTGCGGAGCAGTGCAGTGCGAGTACAGGTAGAGTATAATTCTGATTGAGAGCTGTAGAATACAGCAGTGTGGAGCAGTGCAGTGCGAGTACATGCACAGAGTATAATTCTGATTGAGAGCTGTAGAATACAGCAGTGCGGAGCAGTGCAGTGCGAGTACAGGTACAGAGTATAATTCTGATTGAGAGCTGTAGAATACAGCAGTGCGGAGCAGTGCAGTGCGAGTACATGCACAGAGTATAATTCTGATTGAGAGCTGTAGAATACAGCAGTGCGGAGCAGTGCAGTGCGAGTACAGGTACAGAGTATAATTCTGATTGAGAGCTGTAGAATACAGCAGTGTGGAGCAGTGCAGTGCGAGTACAGGTACAGAGTATAATTCTGATTGAGAGCTGTAGAATACAGCAGTGCGGAGCAGTGCAGTGCGAGTACAGGTACAGAGTATAATTCTGATTGAGAGCTGTAGAATACAGCAGTGCGGAGCAGTGCAGTGCGAGTACAGGTACAGAGTATAATTCTGATTGAGAGCTGTAGAATACAGCAGTGTGGAGCAGTGCAGTGCGAGTACATGCACAGAGTATAATTCTGATTGAGAGCTGTAGAATACAGCAGTGTGGAGCAGTGCAGTGCGAGTACAGGTACAGAGTATAATTCTGATTGAGAGCTGTAGAATACAGCAGTGTGGAGCAGTGCAGTGCAGAGTACATGCACAGAGTATAATTCTGATTGAGAGCTGTAGAATACAGCAGTGTGGAGCAGTGCAGTGCGAGTACATGTACAGAGTATAATTCTGATTGAGAGCTGTAGAATACAGCAGTGTGGAGCAGTGCAGTGCCAGTACAGGTACAGAGTATAATTCTGATTGAGAGCTGTAGAATACAGCAGTGCGGAGCAGTGCAGTGCGAGTACAGGTACAGAGTATAATTCTGATTGAGAGCTGTAGAATACAGCAGTGTGGAGCAGTGCAGTGCGAGTACAGGTACAGAGTATAATTCTGATTGAGAGCTGTAGAATACAGCAGTGTGGAGCAGTGCAGTGCGAGTACATGCACAGAGTATAATTCTGATTGAGAGCTGTAGAATACAGCAGTGCGGAGCAGTGCAGTGCGAGTACAGGTACAGAGTATAATTCTGATTGAGAGCTGTAGAATACAGCAGTGTGGAGCAGTGCAGTGCGAGTACAGGTAGAGTATAATTCTGATTGAGAGCTGTAGAATACAGCAGTGCGGAGCAGTGCAGTGCGAGTACATGCACAGAGTATAATTCTGATTGAGAGCTGTAGAATACAGCAGTGTGGAGCAGTGCAGTGCGAGTACATGCACAGAGTATAATTCTGATTGAGAGCTGTAGAATACAGCAGTGCGGAGCAGTGCAGTGCGAGTACAGGTACAGAGTATAATTCTGATTGAGAGCTGTAGAATACAGCAGTGTGGAGCAGTGCAGTGCGAGTACAGGTACAGAGTATAATTCTGATTGAGAGCTGTAGAATACAGCAGTGTGGAGCAGTGCAGTGCGAGTACAGGTACAGAGTATAATTCTGATTGAGAGCTGTAGAATACAGCAGTGTGGAGCAGTGCAGTGCGAGTACAGGTATAGTGGAGAGCTGCCAGCTTCTCACATGAAGCTGGAATCAGCTGAACCCCTTTTCGTGTATTGGGCGCACACTTGCTGTGTTTTTTCACTTTTGACATAAACAACCGTGAACAGAAACCCCCCAAAATCTATGCTGTAAGCGACGAAGGAAAACTGTCTCGGCTCCCGTATTGACCAATGGGCATCAAGTAAACAAGGACTTGTGTGCGCTGAAACCAATCACGGCTACTGTTATCATGCAAGCGACATCCAATCCAAAGGACGAGAGGTGGCCTGTTTATGTTTGTGTTAGCCAATGGAAAACAGCTGTTCGATTTAACCGCCCCCCCAATAGTATTGAGACAGCCATTTTGAGGGTGGCACACCGAGATAATGTAGCGCTGTACTACCAAAATAACACCATTAATCGCAATGCAGTATATTACAATAACATTGTAGAATGACAGACACACAGTCCTGAAAGACGAAGTTATCCAGGTCAATGTTCCACCAAGTCTGTAATGTCTTTCCCCATGCATTCAGCAGAATACTGCACACATTGGTTATTACAGATCTTAAATATAATCCTCGTTTAGAGGTTTGCTTTGTACTAAAACGATAGCTTAATCGTTTATAACAGATGTACTTACTAGAATATGTTTATGTAGGTCCATGTTTAATGCGCAATATATAAATGCATTTTTTAAAAGTTTATTTTGGAACTGGATAAACTAGCGAAATGATCATAGCAATTGTATTGCTCATTTTCCCATGATGATTTTAAGCCTATATTTCTATGTGCATTTGTTGGCATTTTGAGATCTCCGGTCATGTTACACTTTCAGAAACGTTTAGTTGTTTAATTTTGGATTGCCAGCTTTTTAAATCTGCTCCCAAAATTTAAAGTACGTTAAAGAAAGATTGGCAAACGTGGTGTTCATAAAATCTGTATAGTGTGTCTATTAACTCTCTTTAACCCTAAAACACGTTAAAAAGCTGTCATGTAACATTTGTAAATACATTTTTTGCAGCAATTAACTTTACATATACTGACGCAAGGTGCTCAAACACTCATAGCAGCGTTTTCTAAAGCAGAGTTGCCACCGAACTGGAATAGAATACCATGTATATAGAGATAATGCCCCTGTGAGGTTTCATGCACCTTCGTTTGATCTGTGATGAGACTTTGCAACAATTTGAAGTCGCTCTGGAGCGCTGAGCCAAGTCCTACCGCTTTCTGTTACGGGTTAAACTCGGAATACAAAATGAAAAATGACGGTGGGAAAGCTTTCCGAATATATGGTTTTGTACACGCTCAACGAATCACTTCATCCGATTTTATGCTCACACTGGATTCAGCACCGCGTTTCTCTGCGCGCATTTGCCACACCGAAGATGGCTCCCGCTGTGGACACTGAACCGCGGCTGCCCTTACGAAGCCGGCGCATGCGCAGAGCCCGGGACCGGGTTCCCAATACAAGATGGCGGAGACGGTGGGGAGGAAGAGGCGGAGGCGGATTCCGATCGAGCTGAGCGAAGCCTTTATCGGGTTCCCAGCAATCCTCTCAAAGGTAAGGGATTTACCGTACCTGGCCGGGTAACAAGCGCAGGGACCGGCGCAGGAATGCACCGAGAACCGGAATGCCCAGTGCATCCGTGCGCACAGCGGCTCGCTGCGTTATAAAAGCGGGATAAGCGCAGCGCAGAGAGCAGCGGCTGCTGCCCGGTCGGGCACGCCATCTTGTTTAGCACTTCGCCCCCAGCCCGACCGAAGTGCGCGCCTAAAACCTAGTTTCGGAAAAAAGAGTCAGCCGGCGGAAATGTAGGTCTGTTTCTGGTTTAAACGGCACGGCGCGGTGCATCTGTCGACTGCCCCCCGCAAGGCGCGTCCTAGCCCCGGTTCTGAGCCCGTTCAGTCCTCGTACTTGTCTCCGGTTCCGCTCGGCTCTTTTGTTGCGCACCCTGTTTGTTTTCTGGCTGCTCCGTGCAGGTGGCGCGTCAGGCGCATGCGTACCAGCTGAGGCCAGCTTGTTTTACTGCTGGTGTTTATATTCTGTACGAAATAGAGCAAGCGATTGCATTCCGGTATGAAAGCGGGTTTAGATATATGCATCTTTTTAATTGCAATACGTAACATCCATTAATTAAGTGATTCGGCAGTGCCACAAAACACAGACCCGGATGCGGCTGCGTGCACTGTAGTACATGTTTTCCTGAATGAGTAATAATAAACACATATACAAATGTCTGTTTCTTGTGTTTCGCAGTGTTTGTTACACATAATCAGAGTCCCGAATCTTGTCACTTATTTAAATACGTATGGAAATACCCCTTGCTGTGTACGGAACTGTGTGTGTGATGTTCATGTGTACACACACCAGTGACAGGGGAAGAGCTCCCAGTCACAACACTACGCATTTCTCTCACTCGCCCATCATGTCGTGTTCCCTCTGCTCCCAGCCAGCTCGAGTATGCTCTATGTTCATTCCAGGTTGCTGCTATGTATGCTGCTTATTTACCGTTTAGTACAGACGAATGATGACTCACAGCTGAGTAAACCCCAGCGCTACTGCACACCCTGCACAACTGCATTCAGTGCACACATTGCATAGGGTTAACAAGATTATATATATAGATACTGTATTTATCTGTCTATCTCAAAGTGTTAAACTGCATCTACCAGAGGTTTATTTTTGTTCTAATGTCTCCCTGTCTCTTTTTTAAATGTTTGGTGAGTCATTCTGTTCATCTCGTTCCTGTAATGTTTTTAATGGTGCTATCTCGAAAGGCGTTCTGTTGTCCATTTTGTTACAGGCAGTGCTGTAGTGGTAAATAATAAAGTGGGTAAACTCCCCTGTTTGGTGCAGTTGAACAGCTGCATTGTTATTGGCCCTCAGCCAGCCAGAGCCCCCTGTACAGCTCTTTTCCCCTCTCAGGTGCAGTTCGTGTGAAGTGACACAGACCCGACTCTGCGCTTCATGGGCTAGGGTGAAGGCTGCTATAACCGCCCTGCAGGTCCAGTGTGCCTAACAGAACATTAACGACCAGTCGCAGAGCACGCTGTCCAGTGGCCACGCCCCCCGCTTGTGCTGCAGTTCTGACTGAGTGCTTTTAGCTGTCAGTCTCACACGCAGCAACACAACACAGATGCTCACTGTTAAAATACCTTGGCTTTAACCCAGGATTTACATATCACAGGAGAGTAGAAGTGAGTAAACTGTATCCCTTACATGAGAAGTGGGTAAACGCAGTTTAGCTGCATATACCCTCGACTACACCACTAGTTATTACAAAATAATACGATTCCTGTGTAAAAGCAGATTGAACCACAGCAGGTTTTATTAGGGGCTTCATTAGGCACGCCATGCAGATGAGAAGGCCACACAGACCTGATCGAGCTTACTGTAAAACCTGGAATAATCTCTGCTATGCAACTGGAGTCCCAGTCGATCTGTATATACCGCAGGCTTGGGGAAAGATGACTTTGCTCAAACTTGCAGACTTGTGTAATTGTAAATGTATTTTTCAGCTGTGGAAACTGTGGAATGAAAATAAGACTCCCATTGCATAGGAGTTTGATCCATTCCTGGTTTTACAAGGAGTTGAGTTTTACCTGAACTTGTTACTTATGCACTGGGGTTAATCAAGCTCATAGTAAAACCTGGAATGGATGAAACTGCTTTGCAATGGGAGTCTTGTTTCCATCCCTGCTATTTAATTAGTAGCTCTTTAGAGCTCTGAAAGAGTTCACAGTAATAGCACGAATGGCTCAGATTGCTATGCAATGGGAGTCTTAGTGTACAGATCCTTGAGAGCTGTTGGTAATTTCCCAGGCACTGGGATCAGGGGTGTGCAGTACATTGAAGGCTTGTGTTGACCTGAGCTGTGCTCTTCTGCTGTGCTGCAGGGCAGATGAAGAGAGATGTCGAGTGAAAACCACAGTACGGTCAGGGGCGACCCCCCTGCACTGGTGATGTCCCCCACAAGCTCTTCCAACCAGGGCCAGCCCCTGTCGCCCAGCGCGGCCAAACCCACCCTTGAGCTGCCAGGTAAGTGTCCGAGCCAGCCGAGTGGGAGTGGGCTGCCCAGTTCCACAGACCTACAGCTGGGGAGGAGACGGAATGAGCAAGTGGAAACTTTGAACTATGTTTGCAGCTGCTTGTAGACGACAGTTCTAACAAGTGATGTCTGTAAAAATGTTTTCTGGATAGAATGATTTTTTAGGACGGAAGCTGATTTTTCCAGCTTTCATTCAGTATTTTTGTTCTTTCTTGTATTCTAATATAATGTGATGTTATTTGGAAATGTGACACGGCAGTTTTGTTGTACAGATCACAGCTCTTCTCAGCCCAATGCTTAACTGTGATGCATGGTTGTGATTGGTTGTTTTATTGCATGTCCCCCCCCCCCCCCCCCCCCCTAAATTGAAGTGGTGTTGTCTGATCTTTTTGTCTTTTCAGATGACATGATCCAGGCGGGCTGGTCCAAGTGCTGGAGCAAAAGGGAAAACCGACCCTACTACTTCAACCGCTTCACAAACCAGTCTCTCTGGGAGATGCCAGTACTGGGACAGCATGATGTCATTGTGAGTACTACGCCCTCCCTCCCCTAAAGAACAGTGCGGCTTGAGATTAAACTGTGACTCCAGAGCTGCCAGCACTCTGTGTACGATGGGTCCCTGTGTTCCTGTATGTTGCTACCATGAGTTTCCTGGTGCAGTGGGATTCTTGTTTTCCCCCTTGACTTCAACTGCATTAGTAAAGGCCAGCAGGACTCAAGGTGCTTTGCCGTAGCAGCTGAAGCTCTACCCCAGTCCTCTATCTGACCAGATGAATAATAAGCAGCCAGTAGACCCGTAAGGCTTTTCAAATCTACTGCCGTAACATAGCCCAGACCTGTGAACCATGCAGCTCTGCACGGAGACAGGCCACACCTATGCTGGTTCAGCCAAGCCAGGATGACCTGGTGTAACCTTGGGTCCCGTCATGTTATCACTTCAACAGCGGTTTCCTCATTTCTACTATAATACTGCAAGTCCATCAGGTGGAACCAGAAATGTACCTTTTCACTTGTAACGCAATAGAATCATAGAACTCCTCCTGCTACTGGAGGGGGGCAGTTCTGCTATTGGGAAGGATTACTAGGTTACACCTGTGTGATTTAACCTGTCTAGTATATTACGAGATGCGGAGGCCTGGAAGCTTGCTTACAGTATTGTTGCGATTGTGTCCTCTTCTGTGTGAATTTGCTTTGTTCCTGAATAAGACTGTTTTTGGTTGAAATTTAAAGAAGAAATCAAACCTGCTGGGTGCAGCTGCCTGCTGGGTTCAGGTCTTACTGTCCAGTGCTGTTGCGTTTTCCTCTCCAGTCGGACCCCCTGGGTTTGAACGCAGCCCCAGTGGACCCCGACCTGGACAATGGGCAGCACAAGAGACGCCTCTCTGAGGAGATTGCGGTGGGAGGAGCCAACAGCTTCAAGAGACCCAAGGTGAGTCACTGCCAGCTCGGGCGCTTTCTCTTGCATTTCCTCTGACTTAAACTCTGGTGTTCAAGGTGTCTGTTCTGATCCTGCAACAGGTGGAGATCATGCCAGTGACCCCGACGACCCCGACAGTGCCCATCTCCCCCAGCACCCCTGGCACCCCCCTCTCTAAGATATGGGGGTCCCCGACGGACGAGAAGCAGCAGCCTCTCTCTGCCGTGCCCGCACCCGCTCCCTACAGACCGACCGCGTGAGTGCTCTTCTGTGTACCAGTGAAGGTGTGGGCTGGTTCCACTTGATTGTTTAAACCTGAGGATCGCTAATACCAGGTCTGGGTTGCAGACCCAATCCTGGGTAGAATTGTTTAACACAATTTGAGATCTTATATAATATATTTTCATCGGCCCGCTTTGCCTTGACGTTGGACTACTCCATTACCTTTCTGTTTATTTGATTTATTTTCTGTCTGTTCTTGTTCTGTTTTGTTGGTTGCACGCTGCGTGCGTGTGCGTGTGTGTCATGCATGGCGTCTCTGTGTGGCATGTCGCGGTGCAGCACGGGTGCTGTTGTGATGTGGTTGCTGTGATGTGTTTGCTCAGCAGAGGGCTTGTCTGTTCTGTTAGTGAAGCTCCTGCCTGCCCTGTTTCAGGGTGTATTGGGACCTGGACATCCCGACCAACGCGGTGATCAAGGAGCGCCCCCCCTCGGATGCACTGCCCCCCCACCCCGACGTGGAGCTGCAGCGAGCCCAGCTCACACTGAAGCTGCGCAAGCACTACCTGGAGCTGTGCCAGCAGAGAGAGGGTAGGGGCTGCCTGGCACCGGCGCTCACACAAGCAGGGTCCCTTTCCGATTCGTAGCACTGTCAGCTCAATGCAAACTCAGACTTCCTCACTGCACAGTGGAAGAGCATGTGTCTCTTAGGCTAGTACTCCTGTACTGTTTCTATGAACTGTGTGTGTGTGTGTGTGTGTGTGTGTGTGTGTGTGTGTGTGTGTGTGTGTGTGTGTGTGTGTGTCCCTCTGCCCTCTGCTGGGAGGCCTTTTGATGAAGTTGGAGGGATCCATTTTAGCTTTCCCCCCCGCGGGACTCTTTTAACCGTTGGCTGCTGGAGCGGAAGGTGTTAGACAAGGGGAAGGACCCCTTCCTGCCCAGCGATTGTGAGCCCGTCATCTCTCCGGCCATGTTCCGGGAGGTCATGAACGACATCCCCATCAGGTCAGCAGGCCAGCTACACAACTGGATCTTTTATATTCAGAACATCTCAATCTTCTCTATGCCTGACTTTCCCTTGTTTTGTCTGATTGTTTTCTCTCCAGATTGTCACGTATTAAATACAGAGAAGAGGCCCGCAAGCTTCTCTTCAAATACGCAGAGTCTGCGAAAAGAATGATAGAGTCCAGGTACAGGTTTCAGTTACAATATGGACAGTGTTTCCTGTCCCGCCTCCTCGTTCGTTCACGTCGGTGTTCAGTGTGGGTGAGCTGCTTGTTGTGGGTTATCTGAGTGGTTACCATCGTTTCCAACAGGCTCAAGCTTCATGTTTTCTAAGGAAATGAAACACTGTCTAACCTCTCTTGTGTCCCTGCAGGAACGCCACGCCAGACAGCAGGAAGGTAGTGAAGTGGAACGTGGAGGACACCATTAGCTGGCTGAGGAAAGACCACTCCGCCTCCAAGGAGGATTACATGGTAAGAGGAGAGTGAAACACAGACTGGCAGGCAAAGAGTTCAGCACCACAGTGAACTGCTCTGGGAGTTAACATCTCCTGCATGCTCCTCCCTTGGTTTTTGCTAGTTCTGTGACATGTGTTGTTCCTGTTAGAAAAGAAGGTGCAAACTCCTGCACAAAGTTCTCTCTGTTTTACCCTGATTTTAGTTTGTTCTTGCCTAGTCTGGTACTGTATGCAATGCAACAAGAATTCCAGGCTTCTCCTTCTGTACCATTTAACATTAGCCAAGTGCTGAACATTCCTCTCCAGTCATTTATAAGATGATGGATGGCTTTTTCTGATTGGTTAAAAACATCCATAGTGTTAACATTTAAACATGTTTAATTCTACATTTGAATCGTTTAGTAAATTAAACAAAAGAGATTTTAAACCCGCTCTCTCCCTACCCGTCCTCCCTAGGACCGTCTGGAGCACTTGCGGAAGCAGTGTGGCCCCCACGTGGCAGCCGTGGCCAAGGACTCAGTGGAGGGGATCTGCAGTAAGATCTACCACATCTCCTGTGACTACGCACGCCGCATCAGGGACTGCCACACTGCGCTGCTCAAGGAGTGCAACATTTCAGGTAAGCAGGACTGACTGAGCACTGCGCTGTACTGCACCACTGAACAACTTGACCCTCACCCTGAACCCACACTGTCCAGCACAGCAAGGGCAAGGACTGACTGAGCACTGTGCTGTACTGCACCACTGAACAACCTGACCCTCACCCTGAACCCACACTGTCCAGCACAGCAAGGGCAAGGACTGACTGAGCACTGTGCTGTACTGCACCACTGAACAACCTGACCCTCGCCCTGAACCCACACTGTCCAGCACAGCAAGGGCAAGGACTGACTGAGCACTGTGCTGTACTGCACCACTGAACAACCTGACCCTCGCCCTGAACCCACACTGTCCAGCACAGCAAGGGCAAGGACTGACTGAGCACTGTGCTGTACTGCACCACTGAACAACCTGACCCTCACCCTGAACCCACACTGTCCAGCACAGCAAGGGCAAGGACTGACTGAGCACTGTGCTGTACTGCACCACTGAACAACCTGACCCTCGCCCTGAACCCACACTGTCCAGCACAGCAAGGGCAAGGACTGACTGAGCACTGTGCTGTACTGCACCACTGAACAACCTGACCCTCACCCTGAACCCACACTGTCCAGCACAGCAAGGGCAAGGACTGACTGAGCACTGTGCTGTACTGCACCACTGAACAACCTGACCCTCGCCCTGAACCCACACTGTCCAGCACAGCAAGGGCAAGGACTGACTGAGCACTGTGCTGTACTGCACCACTGAACAACCTGACCCTCGCCCTGAACCCACACTGTCCAGCACAGCAAGGGCAAGGACTGACTGAGCACTGTGCTGTACTGCACCACTGAACAACCTGACCCTCGCCCTGAACCCACACTGTCCAGCACAGCAAGGGCAAGGACTGACTGAGCACTGTGCTGTACTGCACCACTGAACAACCTGACCCTCGCCCTGAACCCACACTGTCCAGCACAGCAAGGGCAAGGACTGACTGAGCACTGTGCTGTACTGCACCACTGAACAACCTGACCCTCACCCTGAACCCACACTGTCCAGCACAGCAAGGGCAAGGACTGACTGAGCACTGTGCTGTACTGCACCACTGAACAACCTGACCCTCGCCCTGAACCCACACTGTCCAGCACAGCAAGGGCAAGGACTGACTGAGCACTGTGCTGTACTGCACCACTGAACAACCTGACCCTCGCCCTGAACCCACACTGTCCAGCACAGCAAGGGCAAGGACTGACTGAGCACTGTGCTGTACTGCACCACTGAACAACCTGACCCTCACCCTGAACCCACACTGTCCAGCACAGCAAGGGCAAGGACTGACTGAGCACTGTGCTGTACTGCACCACTGAACAACCTGACCCTCACCCTGAACCCACACTGTCCAGCACAGCAAGGGCAAGGACTGACTGAGCACTGTGCTGTACTGCACCACTGAACAACCTGACCCTCGCCCTGAACCCACACTGTCCAGCACAGCAAGGGCAAGGACTGACTGAGCACTGTGCTGTACTGCACCACTGAACAACCTGACCCTCACCCTGAACCCACACTGTCCAGCACAGCAAGGGCAACGGCCACGGCCGTGAGGGTTAAAGACATCGCAGGGGTCAGAAGTGCCTATATAAAGAGAGGGTAATAGCAATATAAATCGACCGAGAGAAAGAGGTATTTATATCAATAAAAAGTATTATATTTCACCCATTCCAGGTTTTATTGCAATTTTGATTAGCCACAGTGTGTCTGGGTAACAGGCTCAGATGTGTCTGATTTAACTCCCAGTAAAACCAGGAATGCAATGGAGTCCTATTTCCAGCTCTGTTCCAGGTGTTAAAGGTGATCTTTCTGTCCAGGCAGTTTGAGGTGATGTCAGTGTGTTGAATTGGCATGTGGGTTCCCCTCCTACAGAGACAGTGGAGGCCCCCGAAGTCCAGGACAGGCTGGTGTACTGCTACCCCCTGCGCCTCGCCACCCCCTCGCCGCCCCAGCCCCGCGTGGACCTGCACTTCGAGAACGACGTGGCCTGCGTGCGCTTCAAGGGAGAGATGGTGAAGATCAACCGCAACTACTTCAGCAAGCTGGTGAGCGCCTGCCCGCTAACCCTGCACTCGCGCTGTGGGTCTGATGTAGACGGCACTGTTTTCATTTTGCATTGTATCTGTTGGTAGAGAAGGAGCTTGTTTTTCATGCACTTTTTTTATCTCCTGCAGCGCAGAACACCTGCCTGTAAGTTGGCTGCATTGGCACCTGTGTAGTGGGTTGGGGGTTGGAGAGCAGTGTGAATGGGTTACCAGCTCAATGCAAGCATAGTGGTGTGTCTGTGTCTTGTGTCGCCGGCACTCTTCTCACCCCCACTGTCTGTTTCAGGAGCTGCTGTACCGGTACAGCTGCATCGACGACCCACGGTTCGAGAAATTCCTCTCCAGGGTCTGGTGCCTGATCAAGAGATACCAGGTGATTGTTTGCTCACAATGTGTGCGATCCTTATTCACCAACAGCCCAATACCCAGGGAAAAATTTCAGACCCCCATTGCGTAGCACCGGGTGCCCATTCCAGATTTTAGTGCAGATGCGCCTGAGCTGAATTAATTTGACACTGTAGTCACTTCGCCTCATCGCAGCCCTCTGAACTGAATAGGAGGGCAAGGGCTGGAAGAACATCTTACCATTCAGCTAAAGGGCAAGCCTTCCAGCGGAGCGGTACTGTTTGTACGGGTCTCAAGTCGATTGTGAGAATTATAAACTAATCAGCCACTAGGAGGAGATCCATTACCTTTTTTATAAAAATAACTTAGGATGAAGGCTCACAGTAAAACCTGCTCCGAAATGTACTCCTCTCTCTTTCTCGTGCAGGCGATGTTTGGCGCAGGGGTGCATGAAGGCACTGGCCTGCAGGGGGCACTGCCGGTGCCCGTGTTCGAGGCGCTGCACAAGCAGTTTGGAGTGAGCTTCGAGTGCTTCGCCTCCCCCCTCAACAGCTACTTCAAGCAGTTCTGCTCTGCCTTCCCAGACTGTGACGGCTACTTTGGGTCCCGAGGGTGAGCTGATCCAGCCGTTGTGTTTGTCTTACTTTCCTTCCACCCTGCGTGAAGCACTGAGTGGATCTCAGGAGGGCAGTCCGGGTAAGCCTGTGCTGTGCACTGACAGTGCTGTGCTGTTGTGTTCCAGCCCCTTCCTGAGCTTCTCTCCAGTCAGCGGCTCCTTCGAAGCAAACCCCCCGTTCTGTGAAGAGCTGATGGACGCCATGGTGTCTCACTTTGAGGTGAGAGGAGGCCCTCGCCGCCCCAGCCCCGCGTGGACAGGCACTTCGAGAACGACGTGGCCTGCGTGCGCTTGAAGGGAGAGATGGTGAAGATCAACCGTAACTACTTCAGCAAGTGGTGAGCGCCTCCCCGTAAAACCAGGACTGCGCTGGAGTCCTGATGTAGACGGCTCTGTTTTCATTTTGCATTGTATCTGTTGGTAGAGAAGGAGCTTGACCATCCTGCACTTTTTTTGAGATGGTGATGCAGTGCCTGTAAGTTGGCTGCATTGGCATGTGTAGTCCCCTGGGGGTTGGAGAGCAGTGTGAATGGGTTACCAGCTCAAGGACAAGCTGGTGGTGTGTCTGTGTCTTGTGTCGCCTCGCCACTCTTCTCACCCCCCCTGCCTGTTTCAGGAGCTGCACTTCCGGTACAGCGTGGCCTGACGTGCACGGTTCGAGAGAGATGGTGAAGGGTCCGGTGCTGATTCAAGCATAGCTGGTGATTGTTTGCTCACTAATGTGTGCACTCCTTATTCACCAACAGCTGAATACCCAGGGACTGTTTTCAGACCCCATTGCGTCTGCACCGGTAGTGCCCATTCCAGATTTTCATGCAGATGCGCCTGAGCCTGAATTAAGAACACCTGCCTGTCAGTTCGCTGCATTGCAGCCCTCTGTACTGAATAGGAGGGCAAGGGCAGGAAGAACATCTTACCAGCTCATTGCAAGCATAGTGGTGTGTCTGTGTCTTGTGTCGCCGGCACTCTTCTCAGCGGTACTGTTTGTACACCAGGGTCTCAAGTCGATTGTGAGAATTATAAACTGCATCGACGAGCCACTAGGTTCGAGAAATTCCTCTTTTAGGGTCTGGTGCCTGATCAAGAGATACCAGGTGATTGTTTGCTCACAATGTGTGCGATCCTTATTCTCCAACAGCCCAATACCCAGCGCAAAATTGCAGAAGGCACTGGCCTGCACCGGGTGCCCATTCCAGATTTTAGTTCAGAGGCGCCTGACAAGCAGTTTGGAGTGAGCTTCGAGTGCTTCGCCTCCCCCCTCTCAACAGCTACTTCAAGCAGTTCTGAACTGCTTCCCAGACTAAAGGGCAAGCCTTCCAGCGGAGCGGTCCCGTTTGTAGCTGATCTCAAGTCGATTGTGAGAATTATAAACTAATCAGCCACTAGGAGGAGATCCATTACCTTTTTTATAAAGTCCGGGTTAGGATGAAGGCTGCAGTAAGGCCTGCTCTGAAATGTACTCCTCTCTCTTTCTCGTGTTCGCGGCGCTTGCATGAAGCAGGGCTCAGGAGTGCATGAAGGCACTGGCCTGCAGGGGGCACTGCCGGTGCCCGTGTTCGAGGCGCTGCACAAGCAGTTTGGAGTGAGCTTCGAGTGCTTCGCCTCCCCCCTCAACAGCTACTTCAAGCAGTTCTGCTCTGCCTTCCCAGACTGTGACGGCTACTTTGGGTCCCGAGGGTGAGCTGATCCAGCCGTTGTGTTTGTCTTACTTTCCTTCCACCCTGCGTGAAGCACTGAGTGGATCTCAGGAGGGCAGTCCGGGTAAGCCTGTGCTGTGCACTGACAGTGCTGTGCTGTTGTGTTCCAGCCCCTTCCTGAGCTTCTCTCCAGTCAGCGGCTCCTTCGAAGCAAACCCCCCGTTCTGTGAAGAGCTGATGGACGCCATGGTGTCTCACTTTGAGTCTCTTCACACGGGAGTGGCGCTCTCACAGAGTTTAGACCGTAATGTTTTTTTTTTTTTTTTTGTTTGTTTTTTTGGATTGTCTGATTGTCTGAATTTTCTAACAGGACCTGCTGGAGCGCTCGAGCGAGCCGCTGTCCTTCATCGTGTTCGTCCCGGAGTGGCGCGACCCCCCCACGCCCGCGCTCACCCGCATGGAGTCCAGCCGCTTCAAGAGGCACCAGCTCACCGTGCCGGCCTTCGAGCACGAGTACCGGAGCGGCTCCCAGCACACGTGCAAGAGGTGAGGCTCAGTGAGGCTCGGGAGAACCCATTCTAAATAGAAACCAAGAAAAACTGCACTGCAGGAAAAGTGAGGTGTGTGATCATCCCGACTGGCACTGGTCTTGGATTACTGATCATCTAGGGAACGTAGTCCATGATTAGGGCTAAGCAGGGTCTATGTGTCCAGACATTAATGCACATGGTTTCCATCCACTAACATGCTTCTGACACTGAAGGTAATGAACCTGTAATGGACTTTTTGAAAATAAGGCAAGCAAACAGAGAAGTTTTTGTAAACGGTGTTCTCTGTAAACTGTATCCTGGGTGTTGCCCTCTGTGCTGCAGTGACTAACCCCCCTCGTGTCTGTCTGTGTCTCAGGGAGGAGATGTATTACAAGGCAGTCCACGGCACTGCCGTCCTCTTCCTCCAGAACTCTGCCGGCTTCGCCAAGTGGGAGCCGACAGCTGAGCGGGTCCAGGAGCTGCAGGCAGCGTACCGCGTCTCCGGCCGGACCCTGACCTCCCCGGGCCTTGCGCCCGCCACCGGCACGGGGGACAAAGAGCTCGAAACGGAGCGCGAGCAGGGCACGAGCCAGGAGACCCCCCCGACCCGGGACACCACACCACCCCCCGGGGTCACGCCAGCCCCCAACCCAGCCAGCATCTGAGAGAGGGAAATCAGCCCGGTCAGGCAGGCCCTGTGGGGTTCAGTAGGGACCCTGTCCCTGCAGATCTGTGCTTGTTTTTAACTGAACTGATGATTTTGTTCTGGCATTTAACACAACGAGATTCTCACAGTGCCCCCTTCATTTGAAATGTTCTGATTAAGACTTTCTGTGCATGGCTTATCGTTTTCACCGATAAAACCAGCTGGGCAACTTTTTACTGCTCTGTTTGGGTCGGACTCTGTCTCATCCTGTTATATCCCCTCTGTACCCCAACACATAAAATAATTGAGGTCGTAAGTGTTTGGGCAGCTATGTATGTGAACTGACATAATCCCGGCCCCTGTCAAGGACTGGTGTATACAGGGAGTTGAAATTACTACAGAAACTCTTTCCCCTTTTTTCTCTTCTGATGAGCCGGGAGATCAGAAGGATCCTGAACCTCCGCAGCAGACCCGGGAGGAGACCATGGTGGAGTGGGGTTTTTCTTTGAGTCACTTTACTTTAGAAACCTCTGCAAAAAAACGAAGCGCCTTTCAGCAGAGATTGCTCTTTGCAGGCCCTGACTGAGAGCAGATAACAAGCAGGCTTGCATTGCTGTGCGGTTTGGCTCAGTCGAGGTTTCAGCGTGTCTAACAGTCAGGCTCTGTAAAAGTGGGAAGGCTCTGCACTCCTTGAAATCTCTAGCAGCAGTAAAACTCGTGGATAATAAACCATGCCGTTCTGTTTATCCAGTAACGCTGCTTTCTGTTACATGTCGTTCTTGCAAGACCGTTTAGAAGCCAGACTCTGCCCCAGCCATGCTCCAGGCTCCAGGTATTTCATTACACTTGCTTTCTGTGCATCTTCTGTGCCAGCAGAAGAGGCCAAGCGCCAGACAGACAAGCATTTCTTGGGTGGGGGTGGATATATATATATATATATATATATATATATATGTGTGTGTGTGTGTGTGTGTTTTTTTTATTTTTTATTATGTAACACCATATCTGTTTTTTTTAATGGATACAGTGATATACCCTATATCAGAGTTTCTTCATGAGCTGAGACAAAGGGCACTCTCTTAGTTGGGGTAGTTTCCAAAAGTTTAACTCTTTCTGAAGCCTTTTACCCCAAGGGGTACAGTTTGGTTAGTGAAGCTAAGGGAGCACGAACCCACGTTGTGGCTTGAAACTTGATTTCGGGAGACTAAGTTTCAGGCCACTGCATGGCACACTTGGGTTTTGATAGAGCCGAGTTGCCTCTAACTAGGTCTCCTGGAACTAGGTTTCAAGCCACTGTTCTTAGTGTCTTTGTGTTCCCTCAGCTCTAGAGGAACAAACAGCAAGAGAGGTCTCCCCCTCTGTACTGGCTTTGTGACTGTGTGAATGAGAAGAAATTTCTGGGCTGTGGTCCTGTGAACACAGGGACACTCGGTATGGGGGCTCCAGAGGTCGAACACAACGCAACTCTGCAGAAGATGCTAAAATCAAGATGTTCTTAAACTCTGCAAACGTAGCGGGGGCAATCCCATGCATTTAAAGTGTCAGCTGCTCCAGTGAGTTACTGTCACCAGGAAACACGTGTATATAATGATAGGCAGTGTAATCGGCGTTTTCCATCTCCACTTTCACAGTCTGTCTCGTTTAGGAGCTGAGAATATTCTTGTCTAATGTAGTCTATGAAGGCGTTTTCATAGTGGTGCTTTTAGCTTGTATTGTGGACGTGCAGGTGATTTTGTGATGTTTTGTCTTTTCATTTAATTTAATTTAACAATGCAGTCTTTTTATTACTGAAAAAAAAACATTTTAAAAAAGAATCCATTTTATTTTTTATTTTTTTAATGAAATCTTGAATTTGTGAAACATTTCTTGTTTTACAATAAACCAAAGTGTGAGAAAATCTTTATGCTCTGTGAAAAAATAAAAATAAAAAAAAAATGATACAAATAAATAAAAACAAACTAATGCGAGTCATTCGATTTAGTAAGGAACGGGTGTCACTCTAAATACACCGGTGAAAACCAGCAGATTCCCCTGACGTTTATTTCTATAATATAGATTTTATAAT
Organism: Polyodon spathula; assembly: GCF_017654505.1. Taxonomy (NCBI): domain Eukaryota; kingdom Metazoa; phylum Chordata; class Actinopteri; order Acipenseriformes; family Polyodontidae; genus Polyodon; species Polyodon spathula. Next base: position 26,771,721 of record NC_054556.1, on the reverse strand, counting down.
GAATGTAGCCATCCTTCCTGTCCTGAGATTTAAGTGGTTCCTTTGGCTGTTTCTTTCTCACAAACAAAATAAAAAGCGAATTGTGTTCCCCGAGGTGAGCTTGCTGCAGTGGTCTTCGCTTGTGACTCATTTTGTGTGACTGCATCGATTTCTTTCCAGCTAACTGCCACGATTTCCTGCGTGAAAGAGTTGAGGTGCAGATGTATCCATTGAGCACAGTGTAGCAGATTGGAGTGACTGTCAGCTTTGCAGTTACCCAGGCTGCGTGGGCTGCCGTTGCACGTCCTGGTCTAGCTGACACAGACTCGAGGACCCCTTTCTTTCATCTTACCAGCAGTTGCCACGTCTTAAAAATGTGTCTTTTTGACAGAGGGTCTCTTTACAGTGGGACGTTAGCCCTGCTGTATTGAAGAACTCTCCCTCCTAGGAAGCCCACGATGTTGTGATGTATAGTGGCTGTATATCTATGTGCTGTAAATAGTCTCTGAACGTGTATCTGAAAAGCAAGCAGACATGTGCAAAGAGAAACGTGGGTGATCAAGGTGTGTTCCAGTGTTTTCTCAAAGGGAAGGGTTGCATGGGCTTCGCTTGGTGTCTGCAGCTTTGTGTGTAGATATTATCTGACATGCATCAGTTTAGCCATCAATACGATTCAGCCCCCTATGTAATAAACGCTCAAAGTGTTGCTAATAGTACAGTTTGTCAGTATTACTCTGGGCTAGGATCATTTTAAAATGAAGTGTGCATGACAGTTGTAGCCATGGCAGCGTGGCAGTGCCGTCCTCGAGGAAGAGTGATTTGTTTTATTTCCGCTGTGGATGTTGTCAAACAGCACACTGCTCTTCAGGACTGGTTAACCTGCATGGCATCCAAGCGTTGGGTAACGGTTCTAGAATTCCAAGATGTAAAAGAATGCAGAGTAAGATCCTTTAGAAAAGAATGGAACACCTTTGTTACCTTGTTGTGTTGTGCTAATATACTGTGTGTGTGTGTGTGTGTGTGTGTGTGTGTGTGTATATGTTTCTTGTGCTTGCGTGCCAACTTTGCACACCACCAACTGAACAGCTGTGCATGTGAGACTTGCCCCACTTCTCCCCAGCCCCTTGCTCACACTGGGGGATCCTTCTCTCTACTCCTTTTGTTTTAAATTATAATGATTCGTTACTTCATTCATGTGCAGAGTTGTTGGTGTGTGTGTGTGTGTGTGTGTATATATATATATATATATATATATATATATATATATATATATATATATATATATATATATATATATAATTTTTTTTTTTTTTTTTTTTTTTTTTTTTTGACACTCAAGTTCATTATGTATAAACTTAATTTTGTTTTTAAACTACAATAAAGTTGGTTCAAGCCTGCCTTGGACTTCTTTTTTAAATTTCTGTTAACATTTTCAACAGCATGTGTTGTTAGACTAGCTTTCTGTTGTGTGAGGTATACGTTCTTTGTACTATAACAAAAGGTTGATCTCTCTGACTGTACAGTTCATATGATGTGGTTTCAAATAGTTTTCTCTGTGTGTGTGTTCGTTTTTTGTAAACTTTTATTAGTGTATTCACAGTGGAAAATGTTGCAAATTAAAAAAAAGGGATATAAAGAGTTAAACTGGAAAAGCTTGCTGTGTTGTTTTTAATGTGTGGGTCACATCATCTGGTGCAGGTAATATCTGCTAATATTCTACAAAAGCATACTGTACACATGTGACTGGCCTCTTTGATGACACGCCTCACACATCACCGAGCATTGTACTGCAGGCTTCGTTCTGCACTGGCTGCTTCCCTCACAGTTCTGCTGGGAGTGAGTTCACGCGGGCTGCTTCCCTCGCAGGTCTGCTAGGGTGACTTCTGCACAGTTCTGCTTCCCTCGCAGCTCTGCTAGGGGTGACTTCTGCACAGTTCTGCTTCCCTCGCAGCTCTGCTAGGGGTGACTTCTGCACAGTTCTGCTTCCCTCACAGCTCTGCTAGGGGTGACTTCTGCACAGTTCTGCTTCCCTCGCAGCTCTGCTAGGGGTGACTTCTGCACAGTTCTGCTTCCCTCACAGTTCTGCTGGCAGTGAGTTCTGAGGCACTGCTTGGCTTTGGAGGATGCATCTTAGAAAGACAAGGATTTAACAGATACTGCTTCGATTGTATAAAATACAATGGCACAAAGGAAACAGTGGCCAGTGGGTTTCATATGCAGGAATCGGGCAATGCTGTGCTGGTCAGGCATAGGGGAGGACCATGAAGAAACATGGTACGGACATTCCTTTGCACAATTCTTTTTAGAACTTTTCTGTGCACGTTTGTTAGTTTGTCTATACCTGTTCTGGAACTGATGAGGATTATCTTAGGAGCCTGAACTGAATCACAATGAATGGACATTTTAGCAATATATGCATGTAGATCACGCCATAGGAGAACAAGGGGCTGGTGACTCAGTTGTGTTGTCTAGAGCTATATGTAGCTCATGGCAGACCTTTCTTAAATGAGCCATGTGAACCCATTGAGAATAGTGAAACCAGCTCTTAGTAGAGTGACATCACCTGGCCAGGGCCACTGATCAACTACAGCAAGAGCCATACAAGCCAATTCAGTCTCCTCGCTAGTTCTCCACTCACACACATCTCTACATACACTTTGAAAAATAATTTGTGTGCATATGCACTGTGTAAGCGAAAGCAGACGGTATAATCTACATGCCATTCTTTGTAGCTCTCCATTTTTTTTTTTTTGGCCTTTTACACAGGTCCCAATTGAATTGATTTAAGTGAAGCTGCTAACCCGTTTGAATCCTCAGTTTGATATCAATTCCATCGTACCGATGTTGTACTGATAGGGGTGGGGGTGGGGGTGACGTGTAATGTAGCAACATCACTTTCTTAGCAAAATTGCTGCAGTGTCAACAGCTGCTGAAAGAGTCTGGATCAAGGTATTGAAAATGGGCTGTATGGTTTCAGCAGCCATCGCTTGTTTGCAGTATAAATGAATTGTCTCACACAGTACAGATAACGAAATGAATTAAGCACGTTTAAAAATATTAGCATGCAAACATTAAGATTCATTTTATTTGGTTTATAAAGGAAAAAAAAACTATTTGCAAGGCCCCAGCGAGATTTGAACTCGCGACCCCTGGTTTACAAGACCAGTGCTCTAACCCCTGAGCTATGGAGCCGCAGCTGCTAATCTCCTGCATACACGGGCTTTGAATCGTTGCACAAAAAATATACATAAAACGAATTATTTGGAGCGCCTTATGTTTTTGTTAAAATATAGCTGACCGATTTTTGTTCGAGACTACTGGCTGTTTTCACACTGGTGTTTGTCGTGTGCACAAAACTATCATTTCTTCGCGATCCTGTCGAGTTCATTTAATGTTACTTAATGAAAGGGGAATGCGCGTCAGCGTGCGTGAGGCACTGCGTTCGAGGTATAATTGCACGCAGCGTGACGGAGCGGGCGGACGGTGCTGGGACTCCAGGAAGTGGAGGCTTGTTTTGGAGACAGACACCCATTACAGCAACACCGTGCCCGCAGCGAGTTAGAGGGAAAATAACATTATATCTATCTATCTATCTATATATATACCTTCCTCATTACATCTTGGGAACTGGAAAAAAAAAAAAAAACTATTCTTCCGATTCTTAAAAAATAGCTGCACATTTTCGCTAGTTTTGTTGTTGTTGTTGTTGTTGTTCAGTATTCGTTGATTAATAATAATAATAATAATAATAATAAAAAGTTAGTAAGAAATTGACTTTGCACCGGAGGCATTGATAATGGGGGCTCACAGAAACGAAGGGCGAAGAGACTGGCTTCAGGAAGATGCTGTTGAACAGCAGGTCGCCGTGGTAAGTGATTGTGAATAACAAAACCCTTTTTTATAAAAACCTCTTCACTTGGGTGGTATGTACAGCCGGGGGTCTTTCCAGGGCTCTGTCACGATTATAACTTTTTTACATTCTCTTTGTGTGCTGTGGAGGTCCTCTTCAAAAAAGAAAATGACGTGTGCAGCGAATATATTACAGAGATATTAATAATAATGATACAGTTAGTGGTGTGATTTTCCCAGGACCGTTTGGAAATTAGATTTGCATGTCAGTATCAATTGCTTTGGTCAACAGCTGTGCATATAGTTCACAAAGTGAAGTGCAGAATTAAAAGTGACCGTTTTTAAATGTCACTACACGTAATGTAAGCTGTTAAAAATGGGAGTTTTACAGTTTTAGTTTTAGTGTTGAAACCTGAAACAATAAAAAAGTGTTTGCTATTAAAAGTGGCTTATTGAGACCCAAGTGAGTTAATGCTACTTTTGTGGTTTTGGCTGACATGCAAAGTGAAGCAGGATTGACCCTGGTTGTGTGACTGAAAGTGATTGCCTGGCATGCCTCTTACTGCACAGCTGTCTTTTTCCATTCCAGAACCCGTGGAATATCATGATTAAACACAGGCAGGTTCACCGCAGGGGTCGACGCTCACAAATGTCCGTCAGGTAAACACTCCAACTATATATATGTATACACACACACACACACACACACACACACACACACACACGCTGTATTTATTATCAGTCAGACTGAAGAGGTCGTTTACTTTCCCAGTTATGCTTTAGGTGTGTTTACTCATGCACAAATAATGCTTGAAGTTTCAGTTTCACTTCAATCCAGTGGTCGAATTCAGAATCATCTCAGCGTGCATTACTACAGCATCGCATTTTGCACTTCAAGTTAGCAGTCTTGCTCTGCTTCCTGTCTTCTTTTGCAGCATTTGCTACACTGACACCTTGCTTGCAGCTCCTCGTGACACACTCTCTGGCTCTGACACCTTGCTTGCAGCTCCTCGTGACGCACTCTCTAGCTCTGACACCTTGCTTGCAGCTCCTCATGATGATGAAATGAGGTTAAAATGCTCTAAAACCACGAATGCAGACGAGCCCGGCTCTTTTGCATTGCGGTTAAGATGCTCGCTCTATTCACTCATGTATCGGAGTCAGGCTTGACCGTCCTGCTGCTGCTGCTCTTCCCAGTTTCACAGACCCAGTGATCTCCATGGATTTACTGCGAGCGGTCCTGCAGCCCAGCATTAATGAGGACATCCGAGCTGTCTTCAACAAGTACATGAAGGTGAGTGCCCAGTCCACCAGCTCAGCCACTCTACTCAGTCACTGAGAAACTGCAGGTGGCTATGTGTATTAATACAGCTGCTGCTGTTTCTGCGCTAGTGGATTCTAGTAGCTTGGCGGTGTTGGGCAGCTCAGGGGAGGAGGGCAGCAGGTTATTGTATTTCTGTTGTTGCAGTGCAGGAGCTCGCAGGGTTATGAGGCTGTGTTAGGGGAGGTCAGGAGCAGTGTCTGCCCTGCTGGTAACCCTCTTGTTCCCCTGTCCCAGTTCTTCCAGAAGGCAGCATGCAATGTGAAGGAGAACGTAGGGGACGAGGTGCACCCCGAGCAGTTGATACGGGAGGCCTGTCAGAACTGTCTGGAGCAGGTGAGCATGGCCGGCTGTCACGCCAACATGCGTGTGTCAAAGAACAAATAGCGATCTGAATTCCTTTGCCTCCGACGTGGATCTTGCACAAACTTCTGTCGCCTTCAAAAAAATAAAAAGCTTGCTCATGTAGAGCCTCTCTCATTGTGTGTGTCAGGCTTACTGTTTCTCACCACTACAGGCCAAACTGCTCTTCACAGACGGGGAGAAGCCTGTGCTCAAGCCTGCTGTGGATCTCCCAGGGCCCAAGGTAAACCCTGCATGCAAATTAACTCCTTAGCCTTGTAGTTAAATGCACTAGTGAATTTTTTTTTTTTTTTTTTTTGAAGTGACAAGATATTGAAAAAGACACTTGGTTTAACTCTTTGCAGTGCATTTATTCAGCGCTTGTCAGGCGCGTCGGGTCCAATTTTGCTCTGCAAATGCTCTGCAAATGTCCCTGATATTCTTTGAGCACTGGATGCAAAAGCATCTGTCTCCTCTTTTTTTTTCGGTTTCATTAAGTTCCTATCGGTCTCACTCGGCCATTGAAAGGTTTTCTCTGCAATTTCCGGAAAAAAAACGACTTGGAGACCTGTGCTTTACGTCTTTTTGATGATGTTGGACGAGGTCCAATATCTGACTGGAAAGGGAAAATTATAATGTCGGACCTGTGCTGAAGCAGCAGTGCTTGGAGTGCAGAGCAAGTCTTGACCCATGTGTATTTAGATTTGCTGCTGCAATGCAGTGCTTTATTGGTTGGTGTGCTGAGCTGTATGCAGTTGGTTGATGATGAAATCACTGCAGTCCGCAGCATGGCTGTCTGATTCTGTTCTTTCCTCTCCCCCAGCGAGTCAGGCAGATGGAAGACGAGTCCAGTCAGAGAGGAAGCCCTGTTCCAAAAAAGGTAGTCCTTGAGTCACGAGAGTGTACTCCGTCGAGCTCAACTATCCTGAATCGGTTTTGAGTGTGCAGTCAGAGGGCAGTGCTTTCCTGTAGTGATGACTGAATAGCTAAACTGACGTGGTGTTCCTGTTTCTACAGAGGAAAGGACGTCCTCCAGGATCAGCCACTGCCAACGATCGTCCGGCTTCCACCGGCTCCATGTGAGTAAACCAGCGCTGCAAACGTACCTTCACTGTGACACCAGCAATGTGTTTCAATGGATTGCTTCCTCAGGATGACCGCTACTCCATTGTGCTGCGGACAACTGATGGGCGAAGCTGTAGAAGGGCTGTGTGTTGAGAGTGGCAGCCGACGCTCAATTGTTTAGAGATGTTATCCTACTGCATACATGGAACTCTGTTCACTTCTGCATGGTGCTTTTATTTCCAGGTCGAAGACCAAGATGGCAGAGGTTATAAAGAGAGAAGGTCCAAAGGTATGGTCTGATGTGTGGGTGTAATAGTTTGTGATGTACGCGGAGTATCTCTGCAAACAGGTGGAGGAATTCAGCTTGTAGGAGTCTTCACCAGGAGCTCCCCCCCCATGATTGAAAAAACACGTTGGTCAGTAAAATCTGTTTTATAATGATCTAAGCAGAAACAGCAAAGGAGATGTATACAGAACACAAATATCTACCTTGAACATGTAAGGAATGCATTAAGTAGATGGAATAATAAAGCATCCCTTTTAAAAATAAAGAAATTCAAAGGGTTTGAGCCAGTGTTTTCAGATTTCTCTGTTTTCTTTCCAGTGGGATCCGGCCAGGCTGAAAGAAAGCACCACCTTCGTACTGGGCTCTCGTGCAAACAAGTGAGTAAAGTCAGTGTGTGCGGTGAACGGCTGGCACCACCGTGCCGGCCTCCCTCTCAGTCCCGTCTCTCTTTGTGTGTTGCAGGGCACTGGGAATGGGTGGCACGCGAGGCAGGATCTACATCAAACACGCAGACCTCTTTAAGGTAAGCAGCCCGGCTTGGGTTACCACTGCTTCTCTGCACATCCAGCTGTGATGAAACCTGGCATGAACGGACCTTAGGATCCGAATCTGAACTCTGATTGTTTGTATTAATGGAAGCTGTGCTACAGTTTACCTTCAGATCCACTTGGCACTAATTTGATGAACATTTGCATGGAAATGAGTGACAAGTGAGTTGTGTTCCACATAGTGGAAATACAGGCTTTGTGACTTCCTTCCTCATGCTAGACTCCACACCTGATTGGCTGAGCTCTCGTAGGCTAGACAGCGTATTGGGAATCTTTTTTCCAATGCTGATGAAACTGTGCCTGAGGATCTGTGAATGCAGGTTACAGTTAGTTATTTTATTGTGACACTGACACTGTGTGGCTTGTGTCCTTGCAGGAGGTGTGCACTGTATGTTACTGACATGCCTTGTTCTTCCAGTATGCAGCAGATCCACAGGACAAGCACTGGTTGGCAGATAGGCAGCACATGAGGGCCACAGGAGGGAAGATGGTGAGATTCTTCTTATTGTTGCCATACAAAGGCAAACCGGGAGTCTTCTTAGCTTTCCACTAAACCTTTTGTCTTGTTTCAGGCCTATCTCCTTATTGAAGAAGACATCCAAGACTTGGCACAAAGTGAAGACTACAGGTGAAGTGAAAAAGATCAGTAAAACTCCTAAAATTACACCGAGAGAAACAAAAAAACAACAGGAATATTATGAAGCTAGCTGACCTTTAAATCCCAAAAACACCAACAGTTTCTGGCTCTCCAAGCTGGAATACTGTCTCAAAGTGCTCTGCAGCGGGACTTCATTGTCAGTGATGTCAATGCTGTTGTGTGTCTATCATTTTGGACAGGGACTGCCCGGAGCTGAAGCTGGATGAGCTCAAGCCGTTTGCCGTCCCTCTCTGGATGATTGAGAAGATGCAGAAGTCGATGGATGGGATGCGATCTGAGAGGGAATAGCTGGGGGTTAAGGGGGCTGGCAGGGGGGGTCTGTAGCTGATGCGCTGTTGGGGTTTTAATTCCAGCTCGGAAGATGTTTTGAACCCCAGAGCGAAGCGAGTTCAGACCAGGGCTCTGACGGGCATCTCAGTAGGTAGCCTCTGATTGTGTCTCTGTTCAAGTTGTACCCCCTATCGCATAATTACTGCCCTTTCCTTCCTGTCACTCTCAAGCCAGAGACGTTTGATTATAAAGCTTCATCAGGAAGCCATGCTCGGCTCAAGAGCGTCGCTTAGTCCTGATGTGATGGGGAATTAAACACAAGGTGGCGCTGTACATTCCCAAACGCTCAGAGCAGTCATTGTGAATGAACTGAACTGCAAACTGCTGTGGGAATAAATGAAAAAGCTGTTTGTATTTTTTTATTGCTTGCATCTAAAAAAAAAAAATTATTTCTTTTTTTTTACAAACTGTAATAAAGGGCTTCATGCATTATATCATCAACAAACATTTTGCTAATAAATAAATAAATAAATAAATAAATAAATGGCCCGTTATCCAGTACTGGGTGTCAGCTGTCACTGTGAATCGGTTAATGCTGTGTAGATCAGCCTGGCAACATACAGATAGCAATGTGACAAATATAGGGTTAGACTTTTCTAACAGCATTCTCGTGTCATAGTTTTGTAAATGCTAATAGCTAAACAAAAGCGTGCAGTTGAAAGTGTACTGTATTCGATAGTATTAAAGTTTCTTGTGCACACGAAGGGGTTTGTGTGTGTTTTGTGCTGTATGAATTTGAGCTGTTTTCTAATGTTCAAATCCATGTGTGTAATCACTGTCACTCACGCGTCGTGACGCAGAGAAACAAATTAAAATGTAAAGCAGCCAATCAAATTAAAGTCCTGGTGAAAATGCATCGCCCTTGGAAACTGTTGCCAGGGCGCCGCTTGTTTTAGGTTTTATTTGTAAACAACGGGCTGCGATTGGCCAATTGGGGTCGTCGGACGGCTGTGATAGGCTGGGTGAAAAAATTCAAACTTTGGGGCGGGATGGAAGATTGAAATCTCGTCCCGGAAGCGCAGAAACTGAATAAATTCACAAGGAGAGTGAGCAGGAGTGGGGTGCGCGCTGAAGAAATATACTAAAATCTGGAACAAAGCAAGAAAATTAATCTGAATTTCAATCAGCGCAGGAGCTTCCGAGACACAAAGGGGCGACCCCGAGAGAAAAGCGAGGTAACCATCGGTTCAGTTTCTAAATCAACTTGGCCTGGAACCGAGAATTAACCGCGACCCCCAGTCGCATCGTAACTTCTGCATTGTTGGAAAAGCTGTTATTGTATTTGTTAATTTACTTACACTAAAACGTGATATGTTTGGATTAATGTTTATTTTTTAGACGTAGTGGACTTGTATAGACATACTAGTAACTTAGATTCTTTACAGCGGAACAATATTAAAATTGGGTTTAACTTTTCCAAATGTGGGGCTTTGAGTTTTAAAACCACAGAAGCATTGTGATGCCCGTGGCGGTTGGATGTTGCCAAGCTGTGTGGTGGGTCTGTAGTTGGGTCTGTAGTTGGGTCTGTAGTTGGGTCTGTAGTTGGGTCTGTAGTTGGGTCTGTAGTTGGGTCTGTAGTTGGGTCTGTAGGTGGGTCTGTAGTTGGGTCTGTAGTTGGGTCTGTAGTTGGGTCTGTAGGTGGGTCTGTAGTTGGGTATGTAGGTGGCGATCTCGGTTATATTCTGTTCGCTTGAAGTTGATCGCTGGTCGGATTACTCTGAGCACAGAAAGGCGTCTCTCCGGTGCGGCTGGTCGCCGGGTGCGCTGCTTCGTTTACCCGTGTATAGCCACGTACCGTACACTCTCTACAAGCCAGTGTCGCGGTTTTTTAAATGTATCTGTTTAAAACTTTCTGATCATGGCTGCAGCCTGGATTATAAGTAGATGCGTAAGTATGTGTCCTTAATTTTCTTGATGAGGAATAGTCGAGGTCGGTGTAATTGTGTGTAAAGGGCCTCTAATTGACGCGTCTTCGTTTTCTCTCTCTTGTATTCAGACGCTGTTGCTTGGAAGATATTTTTGTGTTTATTTTTTTTAAACGGAGATAATGGCTTCTCAGAACATGGACCCCGCTGCCAATTCATCCCACGCCGCCAGGAAAGGCGCCGAGACCGGGAGCAGCGCGGCGAGAGGCTCGGTGACCAAACGGTAAGATTGGGCAGCGTGTGATTTGATGTATAATAGTCATCGGGCCTAGTCCTAAAGTCGGTGTAAATCTGTGGAAGATAATGTTTAACTCATTAGTTGCTGTCTGGGACAAAGGAACTGTACCCCGCTTCCAGATCAACATTAGGCAGTCTGATCCGCTTTACAGGCGTGCCTGAAATCAGGTTTTCCGAGGTGTTAAATTGCACACCATGTCTGATTAATGTCGATATGCCGGGGCATATTCTGTGTTGGCTCAGCAGCTGACAAAACGGGTTTATTTGTACCGCAGATGTCCTGTCTGTCACCTGAGAGTTGAATTCAAATTCTTCACCTGTGGTTGTTCCCCATTACAGGTTTATTAATCTCATGTGTGATCCGCTAAAAGCGTTTCTTTATTTCTTCAGGCTACAGCAAGAGCTGATGACTCTGATGGTAAGTTAGTCTTAATTTTTTTTTAGTTTCCTGACAGCAGTCTGTTCCTCTCCCAAACAAAGTTGAAATCATTCCCTCTTCCACCCTAGATGTGTGGAGACAAAGGGATATCTGCTTTCCCAGAGTCGGACAACCTCTTCAAGTGGATTGGGACGATAGACGGAGCCAAAGAAACGGTGAGTGACCCCAATAAAACTGGGGTCCAGCCAGTGAATTTTATGGCTATGGAGGGAGGGGGCTGCAGAAGCTTCAGTGCAATGAGACACTCTGTGCTTACAGTAAAGCGTGTGTCGCCATGTGGTGCTGACCACCTGCTTCAGACCAGCTGTCGAAACCAAACCTTGCTTTAAAACCTGCCGTGAAAAGGCTGCTTGTGGTAGACTGCATTCTTTTAGGGAGGGAGGTCAGACAGCTGCAAGCAATCTGCCTTCTATAGGCAGGCAAGATTAAGGAGGTGACAGGACAGCAGCACCAGGGGTACTTTCATAGATCATATGCTTCTAAAATGTACTGTGGCTCCAAGGACAGCAGAGGGGTAAATAAATGCGTTGTCGATCGCAAGGTAGATTATCTTGTGATCTCGGCATTGCAAACTGTTCTGTTGATCGAAATTTATCTTGTCATCGCCACAGAACACATGTCCTATTTACGAGTGTAAAAAAAAAAAAAAAAAAAAAAAAAAGCCCAGTGTAAAAAAATTCAAGCAGTGAATTTCTGTTCAGTAAAGTCAGAGCAGATGTTTGTGTGTCTTCAAGGCTCCTCATGGGTTTGGAAAGACTATGCGATAGGCCATGGTAGAAGCAAGTACAGCTGAAATCCAGCTAAACTGAAACAACCTTGTGTCTCAACATTTCCTAGCTCTGATTTTCAGTAAGCCATGTAGTTTTATTAAATGTGTTGGTCTTTTTGGTTTTACTTTTAGTTTTTGTGTGGCTTTGAATGAAAGGTTGGACTGTTCTGCCCCAGGGTGGTTGAGTAAATAACTTTTTTTTTTTTTTTTTTTTTTCTTCCAGGTGTACGAAGGCCTGCGATACAAGCTCTCGCTAGAGTTCCCCAGCGGCTACCCCTTCAACGCCCCTACAGTGAGGTTCATCACCCCCTGCTTTCACCCCAACGTGGACACGCAGGGCTACATCTGCCTGGACATCCTGAAGGACAAGTGGTCCGCGCTGTACGACGTGCGCTCCATCCTGATGTCCATCCAGAGTCTCCTGGGAGGTGTGCATCTCTCAACTGTCTCTCTCTCACACACACTCCTGCTTGTGGGATTCTTAGCGTGCATTAAGTTACTGAGCAGCTCAGTGAAAGAGCCCCCTAACGGCATGCTCCGCTCGCCCTGAGCAGCTCGGAGTGCTGCACGCTTCGTCGGTGATCTGAGAGTGGATCTCTTGCTTAATGCACCCGGTGTACAGGTTTCTGTATTCAAGCTTCTCCCGGCCAGTATAATAGTCTCATACCCCTACTGTACATTTGGCTAGCTTCGATGAAAGCCTTGTTTTAATCTGTTACGTTCTTCCCTCTCTCCAGAACCCAATAACGAGAGTCCCTTGAATGTTAATGCTGCAGAGCTGTGGGCAGATCAAGAAGGTGGGTAGTCTGTTGGTTTTGTTCATAGTCTGCCATGTCTTCTGAGTTTTGACTTGTGCTCCTAAGGTTTTGCCTTGGTGTGTGTGAATGATGGCTCTGCTATTGGTAGGCTACCCTGGGAAAGGCAGTTTGTAGATTTAGATTTTTGTCAAATTATTTTTATTAACTGCTTTGTGCTTTTACTGTTATGCAGGGCTGGTTTGCTTTTAATTCGGCACATGATCCACAATGATCCTGCTGTGTGAACCTGTGTCGTTAGTTTGTCCTCTTGATGCTTCCAGTCCTGATACAAATCTTGTCTTTGGGGTAAATGTTTCATGTAAGATTATTTTTTATTTTCTCTTTCAGCTTACAAGACCCATTTGCATGAACTGTATGCCATTCAAGATATGAAAAGCTGAAACTGTCCAGCCTGCAGTCCTTTCTTTCTCTGTCCAAGTCTTATTTATTCTCTCTCTCCCTCCCATCTTCCACTCCAATTATGTAAATTCCCCTCAATGTAAAATACAATTTAAGTTTTTTTTTAATACCTTGTGAATAAAGATGTTTCTTGTAAAGTGTATAGGACTCTACTCTTTGTATTGGGGTGTCGGTAATACATCTCAATCCAGTAGAAAGGGGGAGGATGCTGAGTGATTAAATCTGAACTCTCCCATAAGAGATGGAGAGTCTCCTCCCCTGTGGCCTGCTGTGTGTCTTCACTTTTGCTCTTAAATACTTTCCATGACATTATTAGACCTGGTTAGTGCTGTCATGCACACTTTTCTCCACAAGGTGTCTGCTCTCAGTAGTGGCTAGAGGGCAGTGCATACTTCAGACTCGGTATGTCAGTTCTGTTACTCTGGGAGATCACTGCCACACAGCTGAGTTTTGTGATACACGGGGAAAGTGGGATGTGCCCCTGATTACCAGGCAGGTCCTGTTTGATTTCCACACGCTAGCACTGAAACTGAAAACGGCAGTCTATGAAAATAGACCTGTCCTGTTCTCACCACTATCAAAGTAGGGAGAAAACCAGTGAGTTTCGGATATCATTTTGTTAAATGAGTAAGCATTGTAACACATTATTTCCTGAACCAAATGCATGTGTTCTAGTAATTGTTGTTTATTTAGACTTTACAGAAGTGTACAGTACCATTAAGACATTTTCTAGCAGTTTAGCAGTCAATCTTGGTGCATATTCACTTATCATTTAACTAAGTGCACAATATTTCAGCAGATTTGTTTTGTTCCACTTGCACTTTCTTTGCTCAGCCTGCAGTGGAGTGTTGAAGTGGGATGCATTTTTATTTCACTACTTAATTGCCCTGCGTAACACTTTTATCCTACCTGTAACCCATTCCATCTGTTTTGAGCTGACAATGTCTGAACTAAGCATACACACTGAATGCTAACTCGGAGCCCCTGACACTTCATTGGATTCCCACCCTGGCTATATTCAGGGTTAGGAAAAGCTTGTCTAGCAGACTAAGAATAAAGAAGTACTGGTGCCCAGGTCCTGGTTAGAAGGTTTTTACTCCTTAGGTTAAAAATGCAACTGCTTCTGCTGGAGTATCTCTGTCAGGACATCAAGCAGAGAAGCCAGCCCCTGAAGCAGCCTCTTTTCTGCTCCTCGTCAGTGGTCAGCATCTCCTCTGAAGTGGCTCCCTCTAACTCTAGCTCCATCTCCCTGTCGCCTTCCTCTGAAGCTGCCACCGTCCATATGGGCACGTTCACCTTCTGCACCATCTCCTGGACCATGGAGTCTAGCTGTGCGATGTGTCCGAGCAGATTTGGGGGGGCCCCCTCTCCCTTCTCCTCTGCCTCGCCCCAGGGGGTCTGCACGCTCGCTGTCTGAGCTACCACCTCCGTGCTGCGGCCGCTCGCCCCGGTGTTGACCAGCGCCCGGCTGTCCCGAGGACCGGCCAAGGGGAACACGGCTTGCAGGTGGAAGGCCTTGCGCAGCTCCAGCTGGAGCAGCTCCAGGCTGGACAGGAACAGGACCCAGAGCCTCTCCACCTCCTGCAGCTCCTCACCGAAAAGATGGCCACCGGTCAGCAGGGCCGTCAGCCGGGAACACAGCCCTGCGGAGGGAGACACGCACATGCACAGACACAAGGCAAAGGTTATTCATCCATAACTATACAACATACTAAAAGAAATCAGACCGCTGCCATCCTGATCTGAATTTTCACTCTCGAGACTGTAGATTTGGTCTGAGTGTTTCGCTTTTCTCCAGCAATATTCCAAACTCCTGAAATAGACGCTTTGCGCTGGGCTCCGTTCACAGAGAAGTTGGGAAGGAGCCTAAGTTGCGTTACTTCCAGCCCTGGTGTGACTCAAGAAACAACAAGACTGCCCCACAACTTGTAGCAACAGCCGTCTTCTTGTTTCCAGTGTTTAGGGAAGCTTTATTAATGAATGCAAAAATAAGTAAACACAACATGTGTGTCTATGGTAACCTTAAACACCTCCCTGTCCTTTTTCAAACATCTTCATGGTGCTTCCATACAGTGTTTCTGAAGCTGGTTTCACAGATCCTGATTAGAACTAGACTGTCTTACACTGTAAGAGTAATGCTAATCAGGTTGTGTGTGAAACCAGCTGAATGTAACCACTAAAGCAAGAGCCCTGTAGTGCAGTGAGGTGAGTACAAGGAGGGCTGTACCGGTGCTGATCTGGTGAGCTTTGAGCCGGGTCTCCTCCAGTTCCTCTCGGAGTTGGCTGCAGTCTGAGCTCCCCCCCACACTCAACACCAGCTGCTGGAAGCAGGCGGTCACTCTGACCAGAGAAGCCTGGGCCTTCTTACACACGCTGACCGCAGCCTGCAGAGCCTGCACCTCGCTCACTGAGCGCCTCCAGATACTCAGCATCCCCACGAACACGGCTCAGGAACACGAACACGGCTCAGGAACACGAGCACGGCTCAGGAACACGAACACGGCTCAGGAACACGAACACGGCTCAGGAACACGAACACGGCTCAGGAACACGAACACAGTGTAAGCAGGCAAGCAGGACCTTCAGCGCTCAGGACCTACAACACAATGACAACCAACAGGAAGTGCAACCCTATCTATGTTTAAGGTTTCTGACAGAATAAAAATAAAGCAATATGAAAATGACCTGCACTGTCACACTCCACACTGCGCAGATCTCAAGCACTCCGCTCTCCACTTTCCATCATTTGCACTCGCACCCTCATGTGCACTAAAATACTCTTGCACTCTCCGCTATTGAACATCCATTTCATTCTCACATCTTCAATCAAGTTAACCTGCACTTAAACACAATGCTTCACATGCAGTACCTTCGTTAGCAACAAAGAGCTTATTCAAACACACTGACGCTAAACTAAAAACAAAGAAAAAGCCTCTTCTGTATCTAGCAGAGATTAGCATGGTGTGTTACCTGTCTCATACACACACTAGCGCATCTATGGCTGCTTATCCAGGCTTGGAAACGTCATCTTCCTTCCTCTGCTCCTTCTCAAAAACATTTCCTCCCCTGGGCCACACTGCTGCTGCTGTAATCACACAGGACAACACAGTAATGAATTAATTGCTGATTGAGAGGAGGGTGGAAAGAGGGAGGCAGGTTGAGCTGAGCTCAGAGTTTACACTGTGTTCTGTTCTCTTTCCTCTGAGCTAACTCGTTCTGGGAACTATCACTGAGTCTGCTCAGCGCCTGTCTCCCGAGCAGCAATACATGCAGCTGAGTTTAACTGCAGTGACTAGCAGTAACTCTCTGCCTCTCTCCCTCTCGCCCCATTTCAGATTTTTACTTCAGAAGTTGCCTAACTAATAAGTCGACTCTTGCTCTTGTTAAGAGGAGTGATCTGGAGTTAGATGCCTGGGGGCAAGGTGCTGGCTCAAGGCTGAAGTTGTCAGAGTTACCTAACTGCTGTGCACTCTGCGGTTAACTGATCCGGTCTTCTGCCTGGTTTAGGTTGTTGATGAACACAGAAGGGTTAGTGTTTGTACTGGCTGGACTCTTGATTGTTTGTTTAGATGTTTTTTTTCCAGAAGGGCCCTGTCTTCCCAGGGGCCCTGGCAAGCAAGTGTGATTTTTAATTAGTGGGCCAAGGGAGAGGCTCCACTAATCTAGCCTATGTATGTCCAATCAGCTGGGTCCTCCCCCTCTATATTTATATCTTGTTCTGTTGTGCAAGCTGTTCCTTCTCTCCCACAGGTATACAGGCTGTCACAGTGATTACAGGTTTCAGCTCTCTGGCAGCGCTGCCCGTGACCTCAGCCTCATCGTTGACTCACTGCTCAGCTTGAGTAGCAAATAGAAACTCTGACATCGCAGAGCTGGACTCATGCACACGCACGCACGCACACACACACAAACACTGAGACACACAAACACGCACACTGAGGCACACACACGCACGCACGCACACACACAAACACTGAGACACACAAACACGCACACTGAGACACACACACACCGCGCGTGACACAAGTGTGGTGTGACGTGTCGTGGTGTTTGTGTGTTGTGTGTGTGGTCGACAAACACGCACAAATGAGAACACACTACCACATTTGTACACAAACTGTGACACAAACACTGTACACACAACACACACACACACACACACACACACACACACACACACACACACACACACACACAAACACTGAGACACACAAACACGCACACTGAGGCACACACACACGCACGCACACACACACAAACACTGAGACACACAAACACACACACACACACACACACACACACACTGAGACACACAAACACAAACCACTGACACGTGTTGTGACACACAAACACAAACACACACTGAGCACACAAACACTGTGACGCACACACACACACACTGAGTGAACACAACAGACTTCAACACAAACACCAAAAACACGTGTGTGCACAAACACGACTACACTTGAGTGTGTGTGCGTGTGTGTGTGTGAGACACACAAACTCTGCACACTGAGGCACACACAAACACACAAAATACTGAGACACACAAACACGCACACTGTGAGGTGTGTGTGTTTGCACAAACACACACACACACACACACACACACACAAACACAAACACACACTGACACACACAAACACAGACACACAACAAACACACACACACACACAAACACTGAGACACACAAACACGCACACTGAGGCACACACACACACGCACACAAACACACACACACACACACACGCACACACACACACACACACACACACAAACACACACACACACACAACACACACACACACACACAAACACTGAGACACACAAACACGCACACTGAGGCACACACGCACGCACAAGACGCACGCACACACACAAACACTGAGACACACAAACACGCACACACACGCACACAAACACTGAGACACACAAATACGCACACTGAGGCACACACACACACACACAAACACACACACACACACACACACACACAAGCACACTGAACACACACACACACACACAACACACACGCACACACACACACACGCACACACACACGCACACTGACACACACACACACACACACACACAAACACTGAGACACACAAACAAGCACACTGAGGCACACACACACACACACAAACACACACACAAACACTGAGACACACAAACACGCACACTGAGGCACACACACTGTAATGATTTGCAAGCCCCATGTTTTCGCAGGTATTTAAAGGTGTGTAGTCAATGTAAAGTAGAGTGAGGCTGGCTACCTGGGTGTGTTTAAGATGTGTTGCTCTAGTAAGGAGCTTGTTACAACCCAATTCCCTGTCCCCTAACTCTCTCTCCAGTAACCCCTCATGAAACGCCTGCACCAGCCCTTCGGACAGCCCAGTGTCAGGGAATTGAATGCAAAACACAAGCAATGAGAATCGTGACAGTCTAATCAGCCTTCATTGCATCCTGCCAGTCATTCCACATGTACAGTACAGGAGAGGCTCATCTGGACAGTTAGCTTGTGATCCCCAACAGCACACACAGGACAGCAGTACACTTCACCATCAGGAAGTGGTTCTGCAGAAAACGAAATGCCCAGCCTGTGGCACTCATTAATTATGCGTTCCAATGTTCCATTGCACTGCTAAACATTTTATCATTTCCCTAATCGCCTTCAAGTGCTTGCCGCATACTAACTGTGTCACGGAATTGTCTAATCTATGCATGATGTCATAGCTGCTGTTGGAGCAGAGGGAGGCTGCTTGGAAAGACTAACAGCCTCCTCACTGTCTCAGCAGCACAGAGCAGAGAGAGGCAGGGTTGCAAAGTGTGGTAAAGCATTGCATAGATCAGGGATGGCCACAGTAAATAAACAGCATGGAAACACACAGGACACATTTACCAGAGTCAACCTGAACGCTCCCACACTGCATGGAAACACACAGGACACATTTACAAGAGTCAACCTGAACGCTCCCACACTGCAAGGAAACACACAGGACACATTTACCAGAGTCAACCTGAATGCTCCCACACTGCATGGAAACACACAGGACACATTTACCAGAGTCAACCTGATCGCTCCCACACTGCATGGAAACACACAGGACACATTTACCAGAGTCAACCTGAATGCTCTCACACTGCATCGGCACCCTTCTTCGCCAGGGAGAGCAGTGAGTGTGGTCTGATACACCAGCAAGCAGACTTTGAAAGCATTACGTGATGAATCTGATGTCTATTCCACATTGGCAGAGAAGACAGGAATGTTTTGAGAATCCTGTGTTGCTGTATGAGAGATCAACCCCTTCCAATCCTGAGAGGAGTGTACATCTCTCTCTCTCTCTCACGCTCTCTCTCTGCCACCTTTCTCTCGCTCTTTCTGCTGCCTTTCTCTCGCTCTCTCTCTGCCCCCTCTCTCTCTCCCCCTCATCTCTCTCTCTGAGATTTGACAGGGTTTTAAACAGCAACACAAGAGAAAGGAGATACAGACTGATTATTTTACGCATTCTCATTTAATAGATCTTTAATTAATGAAGTGACAACAGATTATTTGAGTGCGCTAGAAAGATAACACAATCCCTGTTAGCCTCCCTGCTGATCCGCTAATAGGGAATAAATCCCAGTTAAACACTCTTTTGCTTTCAATAATGAATGAATAACAGCTGCCTTTCTAAATAATGCAGTGCCTCCTAACCTAGTATTCATCGACAGCAGTTTTAATGAACTATGCATCATGTGCCCTGTGTGTTACATAAATATTGTGCTTGTTATGCGTGTTATGTAATAATTTGTTGTTTTATTGTGAAGCTGAATATCTACAATCATTTTATATCTTTCAATAGAACAATTTGAAATGATAAAAATTATTTTCTTTGTGGATGTTCTCATTTTTTAACTGCCCAAATACTTTCGCTTGCGACTGTATATATACATTAACCATTTTATAAATTCTATACAGTGTGTGCTCTAAGCAATGTTTCTCTCTCTCTCGGGAGAGAGAGATCCTGGCGATTATCATATATTCTCAATATTTAATTGCCAAAGTTGGGATTAATTATACAGATTCTAACTTCATTTTATTTGTTTCTCTCTCTCTCTCTCTCTCTCTCTCTCTCTTCTCTCTCTCTCTCTCTCTCTCTCTCTCATAGATATAATGACTCTACCATGAGGATATGCATTATACTATAGCCTAGTATCACATTAACTATGATATATTGATAACTATCATATCTCTAGCCCGTGTGAGGTTACTCGGTCACGTCACTGTGATACCATGAGAAGTAGGGAGTTTACTGTAAGAGGAGAGTCTCTCTCCTCATATGCCTAGGTGTATGTATTGAGATGGGACCTCATCCTAGTGTATTGAGATGGGACCTCATCCTATGTATTGAGATGGGACCTCATCCTAGTGTATTGAGATGGGACCTCATCCTAGTGTATTGAGATGGGACCTCATCATAGTGTATTGAGATGGGACCTCATCCTAGTGTATTGAGATGGGACCTCATCCTAGTGTATTGAGATGGGACCTCATCCTAGTGTATTGAGATGGGACCTCATCCTAGTGTATTGAGATGGGACCTCATCCTAGTGTATTGAGATGGGACCTCATCCTAGTGTATTGAGATGGGACCTCATCCTAGTGTATTGAGATGGAACCTCACACTTTTATAGCCAGTGCAGTGTCTAGTACAGTGATCATTCCCAAAATAAAACATTCTCAAAGACAAGCAGTGCTTTGTGATTGATGACACACAATCAAGAGAATATGTTGTTTTCTTTCAAAACAGCAGAGTAGACAGAGGAAGTGATGTACTGCAGTACAGTGAGGGTACTGTTCGGGTACAAAAGCAGCAGTATAAATGATGGGATTGTTATAAGCATTAGTTTTGCTCCAGTGGTTTGGCGGAGTGTCATCATTTCCCTCAGCTGTGAGAGCTTGGGTTCACTGCAGAAGGAAAATGAACTATGCTTAATGCTGAATCTCTGGAAGAACCACATTCATGGATTTGACAGATTAAAATATATACGCATTAGGGTTTGATCCCACCTTCAGAAGTGAGTGTTTGATCCACTTCAATCAAACAAGACCACAAGAAACAACAGATCAGACATGCATGAGGCCCAGACTCTGATCCAAGCGGTCTAGCGGTTTTGCAACAGTGTTGTGTGTTCTGTGAAATGGATCCAGCTGTGCCTCCATGTACCTGCCTGACCAGTGTGAAGCAGTGTTTGCATTGCTGTTGTGAAGCATGCAGTGTGATGCAGTGTTTGCATTGCTGTTGTGAAGCATGCAGTGTGATGCAGTGTTTGCATTGCTGTTGTGAAGCATGCAGTGTGATGCAGTGTTTGCATTGCTGTTGTGAAGCATGCAGTGTGAAGCAGTGTTTGCATTGCTGTTGTGAAGCATGCAGTGTGATGCAGTGTTTGCATTGCTGTTGTGAAGCATGCAGTGTGAAGCAGTGTTTGCATTGCTGTTGTGAAGCATGCAGTGTGATGCAGTGTTTGCATTGCTGTTGTGAAGCATGCAGTGTGATGCAGTGTTTGCATTGCTGTTGTGAAGCATGCAGTGTGAAGCAGTGTTTGCATTGCTGTTGTGAAGCATGCAGTGTGGTGCAGTGTTTGCATTGCTGTTGTGAAGCATGCAGTGTGGTGCAGTGTTTGCATTGCTGTTGTGAAGCATGCAGTGTGGTGCAGTGTTTGCATTGCTGTTGTGAAGCATGCAGTGTGATGCAGTGTTTGCATTGCTGTTGTGAAGCATGCAGTGTGATGCAGTGTTTGCATTGCTGTTGTGAAGCATGCAGTGTGAAGCAGTGTTTGCATTGCTGTTGTGAAGCATGCAGTGTGGTGCAGTGTTTGCATTGCTGTTGTGAAGCATGCAGTGTGGTGCAGTGTTTGCATTGCTGTTGTGAAGCATGCAGTGTGGTGCAGTGTTTGCATTGCTGTTGTGAAGCATGCACTGTGGTGCAGTGTTTGCATTGCTGTTCTTCAGCATGCCATGCAGTGTTTCAGGTCTGTTAGTACAGCGCCCCCCTACTGTTCACACATATACTTCACTCAGGTGGATTTGGACTGTACACTACTGTAGAGAAATATTCACTTTTTTATTGTCATTTTTTGGTATACATCACATACATCGAGACAAAAACATCAACAAGATATCAGCTTTCCCTTGTGTCTCATACCTCTTTTTCAACACCCCCCACTGGCTGCTAGAAAGAATTTGAACAGTTCACATAGGTTATTCCTGATTGAATAGGCTAACAAGCTGATGCATGCGAGCTACAGAATATCCAGAGCAGCTCACAGCGACTATAATAAGAACTCTTAATAGAATACAGTGAGACGTAATACACTGGATCTAGGCTCTTTTGTTTTTTGAAAGGGTAAGAAAGATCCTAAAGCATGTTTCATAGTGGTTCTGGTGCTCTAACCACCACTGAGCCACTCAAACCCACTGCCTCCCACTCATGGACAGCGAGGTGGATGCAGCCCGTAGGGAAACAGTGCACTGACCCCAGCCCTGGTCAGCTGTTCAGTCCCCAAGCTAGCCTCCTGCCAGCCTGCTTCCTCTTTCTGAGTCAATGGTCATCTTCAGTACCTCTGCCCCTGTAAAGATGGGGGCAAAATACCTCAGTGTTTGAGAAACAGACAAGAAGCATGAAGATCTGCTTATGGGTTTTCCCCAGTGAAATGCTAACAGTGCTGAGGCGCTAAGAGCTAATCCAGACCTGTCCATTCCCCTGTATGTATGTATATATATATATATATATATATATATATATATATATATATATATATAGAGAGAGAGAGAGAGAGAGAGAGAGAGAGAGAGAGAGAGAGAGAGAGAGAAACTGCACTGTGCACACTTTCATTCTACACAGCGAAGAAGGGATTCTGATTTTGTAATCATTTAAACCTTTAGTGTACATACAAAAAATACTTTTCATCACACTGTGATAATCGTTTGTCCAGACTGCAGGATGTAAAACAAATAGCAAAGTTAAATGACTGCCTTTGCTTTCACAGGACAGCAGCGTCCTCCAGCAGTGCTAGTAACTAGAGCAGATAGGGTGATAACGATTGCTAGCTCAGTATAGCGCGTCCCAGCCTTGCCTGCCTTGACTCCAGTCACTGGTGAAGCGACAGAAGGAGAAGGGGAGGTGTGTGTGTGTGTGTGTGTGTGTGTGTGTGTGTGTGTGTGTGTGTGTGTGTGTGTGTGTGCGTGCGTGTGTGTGTGTGGGGGGGGGTGTCATGTGGCAATGAACTCCGTGATTTCGTGGCACAGGCACTGGCAGAACCCATAGAAGACGCAGAGGACCAGGGTGGAGGGCACCAGGCTGACCAGGATAACCCCCAGGACGAGGTGCTGGATCATGAGCAGGTAGATGCCCAGGGGCAGGGAGCTGAAGTAGACGAGGCATAGGAAGCCAATGATGCAGCGTGGGAATGTCCTGGAGGTCCAGGAGCGGCACTTGTGCCCGGGCAGGTGGCAGGGCAGTGAGTCCAGGCTGGGCGGCCGGTAGAGCCGCACCATGTTCAGCATGCTCACGGTCTCCGCAGGGGGAGACTCCTCTCCCGGCACCTCCATGATGGTGATGACCAGGCAGTCGGAGGAGCTGTGGGACTGCTCACCCCCTCCCCCTCCCCCGCTCAGGCTGCTGGGGGTCAGCACCACCTCCGCTGGGGCCCCGTCCGCCCCGCCCTGCCGCACCCTGTCCTGGTAGGTGAGGATGGCCAGGATGTTGCTGTCATCCTCGAGGAGCCACACCTCCTCATCCGGCACGTGGGTCTCGTGGCGGCAGAAGGGGCAGCTGATGATGCTGGGCGAGGAGTCGCCCACGTCCACGATCTTCTTGAGGCATTTGGTGCAGACGCGGTGCAGGCAGCTGAGCACTTTGGGCTTGCGGTTGCGCGTGTTGTAGCGGTTGTAGCAGATCTTGCACTCCAGCTCTTCCAGGGTGTAAACCAGCGGCTGGGAGCTCTCCGCCTCCGAGTCCCCCTGCTGGCTCATTGTGGCACACGCAGTCATCCGTCTGGCCGGCACTCACTCACAGGGCACAGAGGAGAAAGCAAAGCACAGACTGGTGGGTGGCAGGACTGGGGAGCTGGGCAGCTCCAGGTAGGACCCCCACTTTTGACTAAGAACCTTTTGACAAATGAACACGTTTTAAAACACTTTGCTGCAAAGCACAGGACTCATCTACATCCATCCAGCGAGCATATATATAGAGTGGATATGCTGGCACACCCATGCTAAACAAGAAGGCTTGGGTTGCCTTTCTTTTTTTTTCAGTTTTCAGTTTTGTTCTGTTTTTGGTAAACAAAGTATCGCACACACAAGCTGAATGTTGGTTTTGGTTCTAACACTGGCACAAACACGTTTCAACGCTGCTTATTCCAGAGTGAGTTCTACCAGATCAAACACACACACACACACACACACACACACACACACACACACACACACACACACACACACACACACACACACACACACACACACACACACACACACAGCCAGTCGCTTCAGCTATGCAGTGGTTTCAATTTAAGTTTCTTCAAATCACTGTTATCCATCCTGGTCAAAGCAAGACTTCTTCCGATCAGCCTTGCACGGCATCGTTTAACTACAAGTTTCTGAGGGACACCTATTAACATCTCAACGTATTGTGTTCATGTGTTTTCAGAGGGGTTTTGACTTCAAGTCGACCTGATGCTGGGAATCATGTTCAGTGTGACACGCAATCAGCAGACGCTGAGGCTTCAACAGGCAGTGCATCCTCTTCCCAGCTTGAGGGGAGCGTTATTCGCTAGCTGAATGTCTTCCCCTCTGTCAGATCGAAGGCTTCTTGAGTTTGCCCAGCGCTTCGCCACGCTCATGCTTCCTTTGCTCTCAAAATACAGTTTGGAATTTTTAAAACTCAATCAGCAAGCCTGCATTCCATCGACAACTTCCAAACCTCATACAAAAACATCAGCTTGTCACGTGCGCACTTCCTTGAACAACTTCATAAAAAAAATAAAACCAACACATATTTTTAAAACAGGACAGATAAATTCCTGAATGTGTGCTGGCTCAAGGGTCTCTGACGGGCTGGCGCTCGAAGATCATTAGCAGAGACCGGGATCTTTGATTGAATTAGCTCTCCTCTGCTTTGCAGGACCGCACTACTCTGGTGCTTCTTTATCAGTGGAGAGGGGCGACGCGGCCATCTCAGAGGGCAGGGCTGGGAGACTGGCACGCTACTGATCTGTAACAACAAGAAGAGCAAAACTAACATTGGTTATACTGCCTGTGAACCCAGGTGCGCTGGACACGTAGCCAAACCTTCTGAGGCTGCAAAACCCAACACTCATTTTGAGATGTAACGTTTGGACTGCGTACTGGGCACCCTTTTGCAATTCTTGTTTGTGTTTTTGTTTTGAAGCACTCAGCCTGGCGTCCTAACCACTGTGTGTGCCAGCTCTTCCACACAGTCTCTGTGTAAACTGCCTGTATATGCTGTTGACAAGGCTAACGTCCCTACAGGGCCCCTGATAGCTTTGCTCACTAATAACTGCTCTCCTGATTGGCCAGGCTGCTAAGGTCAAGGCAAGGTCCTTGCGGAGAGGAGAGAGAAGTGAGGGCCACAGTGTGGGCTGGTCCACAGAAACTGAGCTGCGTGAGAGTGCCAGGGCTGTGTCCACTGCACTGTGGTCACAAAGGGTACAATGCTATCCACAGGCTTCAAGAGGGTCCCATTGCTGTGGATTGCTTTGGAAGCGACTGATTTAAACGGTTTAAACGTTTTCAAATAATTCAATCAAGCCCACTTTTGATGTTTTAGTTACGTTACATCATCAGAAGAGATCTAATTAGGAGCTGGCTTAAATACTTTAGCTCAAGCTACATTAATACCTGTGCTGCTCTTGGTTGAGCTGATGTGGAACAGGATTTCACTGTTTCAATATCACTTGCACTAATTAAAGGGAATGATGCAGATCCAACACACACACACACACACACACACACACACACACACACACACACACACACACACACACACACACACACACACACACACACACACACTCACACACACACACACACACACACACACACTCACACGACAACACACACACTCTCTCACACACACACACACTCTCACACACACTCACACACACACTGACACACACACACACACACACACACACACACACACACACACACACACACACACACACACATATGCACACACACACTCACAGGCACTGCTTACACAACTAGCCCCACAAGCCTGCAGAGGTGATGCCAGCATGCTTGAGGCACTGTGGCTAATAACTCCAGGCACGTTTCCAACAGGCAGCTTGTGTCCTTTTCAAATTATTTATTGCCTCTCTCCTTCTCGCTCCTCTCCTGTCAGTAATATTAATGCAAGGCTGAAACTCCTCCAGAGGGGGCACTTTCTCAACAGACCAGGCTGGGCACATGGGTAGCCAGGCTCTGCAGATCGACACGGGGGCTACACAGGTTTATAACAAACTCCTGGCAGGTATGCTATCCCTCCCTGAGCTCACTGCTCAACAGGAAGGAAGATTAACAAACAGGGCGGAATCACAGGAAGGGCTGAAAAGAAACTCGGTCATACACTTTGATGGTCGTTTTGACATTTTGTTGAAACGTTTGCCTAAACTGTTGATATAGGCCTTATACTTGAGTGTGTTCAGCAACTATGAAGGACTGCACTGCATTGGCCCAGCTAAAGATTAGTGTTTTCTGGCAGAATTGACAGGATCATAACAACATGTTTCCGAGGGTCAAGTCCAGTGAAGCTCACTGATGACCCCCCCCCGATTTCATTCCTGTGCATATCTTTACACAAACAGGGGCTGACACAAGATCATTTTTTAAAGCTTCTTCAAAATGATGCTGTGCATAACAAGTAGGGCTTGAGATGAGTGAAAACAAGTGAGGTGTGTATATTGAGCCAGACTTCACGGAGAGGCTCCCACGTCCGCAGAATCACTGTCTCCTCTCCAATCTTTCAGAAGATCGGAACTGTAGTTTTATAGCAATTATTAAAATTGCACTTGAAACTAATTATACCCTCTGCTCCACAACGCTAATCATCTCAAATGAATGAATGAGCTTGAATATGCAGCTGGAGATACTGACGCTCTCAAGACATTCCTCCTCCCTCTTCCCACTCTATGCTTGAACTGGAAATGAAATGGTGGTACGAAAATGAATCTGCATACTGGGAATACTCTCCAAGACTTGATGAAGCTCAACAGATTGCAAAAAGGCAACAAAAGGCAGCGCAAGTCTATTCATTCTTCATGTGTGTCATTCAAGTCCCAGCTCGCATTATTGTGAGGATCTAAGACGTTACCATTGACAGCTGAACGGATTATAGAGGCAGATGGGCACCTGTGCAGGGCTATCACAATCAGCCCTCCTCAATTAACAATAGTGCTAATTCATTTCCTGTACAGCTCCTGCTGAATCACACCCACGTGTTTGATTATATCACTGAGATTCAATCAGACTTCCCTGCAGGTTTGTACTGCAGCCCTTATACTGAGGAATGGGGCAGTGTTACACAATAATAAATACACAGATCACACTGATCCGTCCCCACAAAATGCAGACAACTTCTCTTTTATAAAACAAGACATATACTTAACCAACAAGAAGTGACAATAACCTCCCTCCCTCCCTGTCTGCCTGCCTGCCTGTCTGCTTGCCTACCTGCCTGCCTCCCTGCCTGCTTGCCTCCCTGCCTGCCTGCCTGCCTGCCTCCCTGACTGCCTCCCTGCCTGCCTCCCTTCTCCCTGCCTCCCTCCCTGCCTGCCTGCCTCCCTGACTGCCTGCCTCCCTGCCTGCCTGCCTCCCTGCCCCCCCCCCCTGATGACTGCCTGCTGGACTCCCGGACTGCCTGCCCTGCCTGCCTGCCTCCCTGGACTGCCTGGACGGCCTGCCTGACGGAGGGACTGCTTGCTGAGGGACTGATCCCGGACAGGTCTGGGGAGCCTGCCTCTCCCTGACTGACTGACTGCCTGCTACCCTTCCTGCCTCCCTGACTGCCTCCCTGCCTGCCTCCCTCCCTGCCTGCCTGCCTGCCTCCCTGCCTCCCTGCCTCCCTGCCTGCCTCCCTGACTGCCTCCCTGCCTTCCTGACTCCCTGCCTGCCTGCCTCCCCAATCCCCTTGAAGACCAGAAGAAGCCAGCGGTCAGCTCATAAAAAGCTAGTTATGCAACAGCATTGAAGGCAGGCTGTTCATAAATGAACTGCTTTTAAAAATAGAAAATCTCTCTGTGGAGAATGGATGGGGTCTTTTATATAAGGAGCTCCCAGGCAGTTGTCTTTATAAAGACTCCCCGCCCTTCTTGCTTCACAGCTGGTCAAGGTGCTGCTCATGATAATAGTAACAAAGCTTTGCTTCATCTTACGCTAAAACCTCTGTGTCTATTTACTGCTGCTGATTGCGCACGAACACCAGTCTGCCACATGCAGCAGTGGGAGGTTAGAAATGACAATTAGCTCAGGAGTTTATCTGTCAGTCTCATCCTGCGCCCCTTTCCTTATTCTTAGCTGCCGTCCTCTTTGTTGGTTTTAATTATTTATTTTTGTCTTCGGATTATGAATTCAACTCAATCTTTTATTCACTTGTCATGTCAAATAAATTTAATGTTCTAACTGCAGAAGAGCGTGCATTTAAAACGCCTGAACCCAAACAGCTGAGCCCACTCGTCTAAAAAAGGACAAACACAATATCAATGCTATAGTAATATTATGCATCCTGTCTTTCAGATGAAAGTCTGCTTTCTAATTCAATGTGATGCCAATGCTGTATAGTAATATTATGCATACTGTCTTTAGGATGAAAGTCTGCTTTCTACACAGGATTTCAGATTTTACTTCCTGTGTATTTTCTAGCTCGGAGGTGCAACCCAAGCTACAGCTATCATGGACACCACCACTGCCAATGCTGGAATCGAACCCAGGCCTCCAGCCCAAGGTGACAGCCTCTCAGCCAACAGCGCCCCCCTACAGTGCTTTTGAAATCTCACACCTCATACCTGCTGACATCACAGTGGCGGTGCAAACAGGACCGGATTAAAGACGAATCTAAAAATAAATGACCTGCTTCTGAGGATTCGGGCAGAGTTTCCAAAGTAAAACCAAATCAATGCTCCTGAATGAAATCCTATCCACTAGCTACGAAACACAAACATGATGAATTCATACATCCTGGAACAACAGGACACAGTAAGCTCGGTCAAGACACTTCACGGGGGGGGGCTTGTCATTGAAGGTCTATTAACATTGACTCGGTACTGCAAAAATAATACTGCAGAGGTGGCCAGCAGCAAAGTTTCATGTTAGCTAAGTACAATAAGGGGTGATGTCTAGTGTAAGATAAGATATTTGTGATGGCATAATATAACAAGCAATGTAGTAATAATAATAATAATAATAATAATAATAATAATAATAATAATAAATAATAATAATAATAATAATAATAATGGTACACGTACAGCGTGTGTTGAATGGACTGTATGTTTTATTATTCGATTCTGTGTGTTAGTTTTAAAGACAGGGTGCGTCTTGATGCGATACAGTCTATTTTAAAAGCAGATCATCTCATATCTGCCCCTGAATTACCAAAACAAATCAGCGCCACTCAATGACTTCCATCAAACCCACGAGAAAACAACGCCCTTTATCCTTCACAGCCTGCACACAGCAAGCACACAGCAAGCATACAGCCCACACACAGCCCTCACACAGCCCGCACACAGCAAGCACACAGCCACACAGCCCGCACACAGCACACACAGCCCGCACACAGCAAGCACACAGCCCGCACACAGCAAGCACACAGCAAGCACACAGCCCGCACACAGCAAGCACACAGCCCGCACACAGCAAGCACACACACAGCCCGCACACAGCAAGCACACAGCCCGCACACAGCAAGCACACAGCAAGCACACAGCACAGCACACACAGCCCGCACACAGCCCGCACACAGCCCGCACACAGCAAGCACACAGCCCGCACACAGCCCGCACACAGCAAGCACACAGCACACAGCACAGCACACAGCCCTCACACAGCCCGCACACAGCAAGCACACAGCACACAGCCCGCACACAGCAAGCACACAGCCCGCACACAGCAAGCACACAGCCCGCACACAGCACACACAGCAAGCACACAGCAAGCACACAGCAAGCACACAGCCCGCACACAGCACACAGCACACAGCCCACACAGCAAGCACACAGCCCGCACACAGCCCGCACACAGCCCGCACACAGCAAGCACACAGCCCGCACACAGCAAGCACACAGCACACAGCGCACACAGCCCTCACACAGCCCGCACACAGCAAGCACACAGCCCTCACACAGCACACAGCACACAGCAAGCACACAGCAAGCACACAGCCCGCACACAGCAAGCACACAGCACACAGCACACACAGCCCGCACACAGCCACAGCACACAGCAAGCACACAGCCACAGCACACAGCCCGCACACAGCAAGCACACAGCAAGCACACAGCCCGCACACAGCAAGCACACAGCCCACACAGCACACAGCAACACAGCACACACAGCCCGCACACAGCCCGCACACAGCAAGCACACAGCCCGCACACAGCCCGCACACAGCCCGCACACAGCCCGCACACAGCCCGCACACAGCACACACAGCCACACAGCACACAGCCCTCACACAGCAAGCACACAGCACACAGCCCTCACACAGCCCGCACACAGCAAGCACACAGCCCTCACACAGCCCGCACACAGCCCGCACACAGCCCGCACACAGCAAGCACACAGCCCGCACACAGCCCGCACACAGCACACAGCCCTCACACAGCCCGCACACAGCAAGCACACAGCCCTCACACAGCCCGCACACAGCAAGCACACAGCCCTCACACAGCCCGCACACAGCAAGCACACAGCACACAGCACACAGCCCTCACACAGCCCGCACACAGCAAGCACACAGCAAGCACACAGCCCGCACACAGCAAGCACACAGCCCGCACACAGCACACAGCAAGCACACAGCACACAGCCCGCACACAGCAAGCACACAGCAACAGCCCGCACACAGCCCGCACACAGCAAGCACACAGCAAGCACACAGCACACAGCAAGCACACAGCAAGCACACAGCCCGCACACAGCAAGCCACACAGCAAGCACACAGCCCGCACACAGCCACACAGCACACAGCAAGCACACAGCACACACAGCCCGCACACAGCAAGCACACAGCAAGCACACAGCCCGCACACAGCAAGCACACAGCAAGCACACAGCCCGCACACAGCAAGCACACAGCACGCAGCAACCCAGCACACAGCAAGCACACAGCAAGCACACAGCCCGCACACAGCAAGCACACAGCAAGCACACAGCAAGCACACAGCAAGCACACAGCCCGCACACAGCCCGCACACAGCAAGCACACAGCCCGCACACAGCAAGCACACAGCCCTCACACAGCAAGCACACAGCAAGCACACAGCACACAGCAAGCACACAGCCCTCACACAGCCCGCACACAGCCCGCACACAGCCCGCACACAGCAAGCACACAGCAAGCACACAGCCCGCACACAGCAAGCACACAGCAAGCACACAGCCCGCACACAGCAAGCACACAGCAAGCACACAGCAAGCACACAGCAAGCACACAGCAAGCACACAGCAAGCACACAGCCCGCACACAGCAAGCACACAGCAAGCACACAGCCCGCACACAGCAAGCACACAGCACACACAGCAAGCACACAGCCCACAGCACACACAGCAAGCACACAGCCCGCACACAGCACGCACACAGCAAGCACACAGCCCGCACACAGCAAGCACACAGCCCGCACACAGCACACACACAGCCCGCACACAGCAAGCACACAGCCCGCACACAGCAAGCACACAGCCCGCACACAGCAAGCACACAGCAAGCACACAGCAAGCACACAGCCCGCACACAGCAAGCACACAGCCCGCATACAGCAAGCACACAGCCCTCACACAGCAAGCACACAGCCCGCACACAGCAAGCACACAGCCCTCACACAGCAAGCACAAGCAGCATACAGCCCGCATTTATTTGTTCGTTTGTTTATTTGTTTATTGTACCCCACATCATTTTCAATACAAATATTGCACGTCGATATTGATCACATCATCATACCTCGAATTAATTTAATAAAGAATGCATTTTCCCCATATTATTATTATTATTATTATTATTATTATTATTATTATTATTATTATTATTATTATTATTATTCATTACACTATGACTTCAAAATATATAAAATACATAAATGCATCTGCAAATCAATAACACCAGTGAACAGACGGACTGGTAAAGAAAGGTTACTCGCAAAAGTGGCAGTGATCTATCTATCTGTCTGTTTCAGTTTCTGCACTAGTTTAAAAAGGAAAAAAAAAGCGCTGTTACCGACAACCGCTTATTGTTATTAATTTCATTCAACTAAACCTGTGAACATTGAATAAAATGTGTTAATAATAATAAAACATACAGTCCATTCAACACAAGCTGTACGTGTAGCGTTATATTATTATTATTATTATTATTATTATTATTATTATTATTATTATTATTGCTGCTGCTGCTGTTGTTGTACTACACAGTCCTAAAATAATTTTAACGAAATATATAAATACATGTGTGTGTGTGTGTGTGTGTGTATATATATGCGCACGCCCTTACCCGAAGGGTCTGCAGTCAGCAAGCCTGCCACACGCTCCCGGACAGACAGACAGTCGTCCCCGGATGGTGTGCGGACCTGTCCCCCTTCACTGTGCAAGCCCCGGCCAGCCTCTCTCTGTCTCTCTCTGTCTCTGTCTGTCTCTCTGTCTCAGCCAGCGAGTCGGCCAGCCCCCTGTGCCTGCGAGGCGCTGCTGCATCCTCCCAGTGCAGCAACAGGAGAGCAGCAGCAAGACCTGCTCACCGTGCTCGCTGAGTGTTGCCGTGGCAACGCCGAGTGCAAGCCTCCAGCCACGCACTGGCAACATCAATCGGGTTTGCACATAACCTGTGTATATACACACACACCTGATTTATATACACTGTATTTATATTTATGTATTTACATACTTACGAGTTTGTAATTCATGAATTTGCTTGTTTTTCAATCACCACCAGAATGCATGTCAAAGTAATCAGTCATGTGACACGTGAGCGTCAACACACAAGTGTGAGCTACATATTGTTAGAGTTTCTATACTCTATCTAAAAGATTCTCACGGTAAAAGCTGAGCAAAGTGTAACAAAGCACAGTGAAGGCACGGTAAAGCATAGCTACTGGAAACATTGCAAAGCACACTTACAGCTTAGAGTAGACAGATGGATAGATAGATAGATACTGGACAGATACTGGACAGAGAGACAGAGAGACAGAGAGACAGACAGACAGACAGACAGACAGATAGATAGATAGACAGATAGATAGATAGATAGATAGATAGATAGATAGATAGATAGATAGATTAACTATAACCCAGTTTATGTGGAAGCATGCCAAGACCTATCAGAGTGAGATGATAAGAAACAGAAATCCTCTTTTCAAGGACGAGCGCTGTGCTTGGCAGTGTGCCAGCATGTATTCCCAGCTGTGTTCAGGAGCGCTTGTTACCTTTACCTTGTCAAGCTCATAGTAAAACCTGGAATGGGTGAAGCTGCTATGCAAGGGGAGTCTTATTTCCATCCCTGCTGTAGTACAGATACACATTGCTGAATTAGCCCAGATAAACAGCACAGCCCGTGGAGAAAGGGTTCTGCTTCACAAAGCAGGTCAGTCTGCCTGACGGGAGCTTTGTAAAGTAACTGGGACATGGTCTCTCTGTCTCCGTCTCCGCATTGCACTGGGGATTTCAAAGAGCCAGGTTCCTCTGCAGTGCTGGCCTCGGGTTCAAGGGACATGAGGAGGAAGCCACGAGCACGACCACTATAAACCATAGCAAATATATCACACTAAACCATTATACCAGATATGTACTGTAGATGTGCGTCTGTGCTATTAATTCATTGATATTTAACAAATATGAGAAGGCAAATAGTACTGAGCACTGTACTATACTGTGTGCGTGTGTGTGTGTGTAGGGGTGTGTGCATGTGTGTGTGCGAGTCTGTGTATTTGTGTATTTGTCTTTGCATGTGTATCTTAATAATGGTGTCGGTTAGCACTACTATCATTGAGAGGTCTTTCTTCCCTGTGTGAAGTGTTTGGAAGATTCTGCTGCCCCCTGCACCGAGTGAACGGGCACAGCTATAGGTTGCAATGCACAGATTAGCTAGCATACCAGTCAAGCAAAATTCACTTCTGGAGAATGGAAGTCAACGAGATTTGAAAAAAAAAAAAAAAAAAAAAAAATCTGTTTTCCGTTGAATCTTTTAAAGAAAGTTTTGTTGACATCAAAAATATATATTTAATATAAAACAAACAAAAACTGTATATTGTATTTTAATATCAAGACTAGATGTGTTGCCATAAGAACTTATACGTTGTGGTGCGTGCGTGCGTGCGTGCGTGAGAGACTCAGTACGGCGGCGTGCTCACGCATGGCTGGGCCTGGAGGAGGGAAGGGAGAGCAAGATGAAGGATGGAGAAACACTGACAGGAACAGGAGACGCGTCGGGGCAGCGCTTTGCGTTTTCACGTGTCAGTTTTAATAACAGCAGCAGCAGAAAATGAGCCGAGCGGCAAGAAAATGTATTTAAAAAAATCACACAGCGTCGGCGCTACACCTCGTTTAAACGGAATCGGGAAGCAAGGTAAATGATTGCGTATAGCCAGTGTTTACATTGATATTGCCTTATTATTACTGTTAGTAGCAGCAATATTGCGGTATTCGTGTTAGTAATGACTGTGGCATTGCTGTCAGATACGTAGTGTCATCTAGTTTCTGGATTGGTCGTCGCAGAAACAGCATACAGAAGCTACACAGCTCGTAATTATATTATTAGTGTTGCAGGTTGTAATGAAGGTATCCTCCATCACTCAGAAAGGGTTTGTGGCGTGACGTGTCGGTACTGCTGTTACTGCCACTCTGTCTCACATCCTTTTGAAATGCTCATTTGATTGTTTTTGCAAGAAGCGCTGTGAAAGTTCAGTGTCAGGAGCTACGAACACTTTCCGCTGACCCCGGCTCTTGCCACGGCAGCTGCGTACCCGACCGCCAGGGTCGTTTGTAATCCGATGTAGATGCACCCAGCCGTGCCGGTTCAATTAAAATGAATGGAAATACCTCGAGTTTGGCCGTATTGATGCAGCGCGCCTTACCTGTTGACACATTGCAAACTGAATGCATGTGTTTGTAAGTGAGGAGGTTAGTTTTCAGCCTGGCTGTTCCTACCAGTAGGGTTTTAACCGACACTAAAGCAGCTGCTCGAAACACATTCATAATCTAATCACCCATTTCGCTTCGTTTTTCTCAGATTCTGTCAAGAGTTTGGAATGAATATTGCAACGCAGCGATCGAGACCCACTAGGCTAGGGAATCGTTTTCTTCATCCAGGAGAGTGGGCTGCCTCCCATGCAAAAGGTCGACGGTTTGATAGCAGTGCTTTCAAAAGAAGTCCGTTGTATTATTTCGGAGCTGTTGTGTTTGTGTGTTGTGGGAGGAGGCTGCCCATGGAAAGATATACAACACTTTGATGTTCTATTCTGCATATTTCACTTGACTTGATTAAGAAATTCCCAGATTCCAAACGCTGTGTTTGCTGTGATTGTTGCCAAACTAAGCTGACAAGCATGCACCTGTAGCGAAAGGTGTCCTGGGTTTTTATAAGCATGACATGAAGTAACCATGCTGACAACCCTTCTGGTTAAAGCACATGCTGTGTTCAGCAGCCACAGCCTGTCTTGCCGACTATTTTAACAGCAGCCAGGTTGCTGCTTATACAGTTGGAAAGAGAGCTGGACTTGTGGTCTCGTATTGAGAGAGCGAGAGCGAGTTAATGATCTTAGCGAGGAGCTGAGTTTACTGGGCTTCATTGTAATGCCTTCAAATGCATGCTGAGAAATAGGAAGAAACACAGTCGTGTGCATTTTAAAGGGCTGTCTCTATTTCTATTAATAGAAACAATCATTTTCCACTACAGGTAATTTGCTCTTTTTGTTCTTGCCACTGGATGCACTAATTTGTTCAAAACCCAAATCTACTGCGTGGTGAAACGCTTAGATCCTCCAATCATTTTTGCATGAAGCTGGCAATGTGTAAAATGCATTGAACCCATGCTGTCAGTCGTTTCATGTCTGGCTGCTTGTATTGTACATAATATTGAGTCTTTAAAAACCTACTGCGCCTGTATGAATGTCTAACACAGTTCTGTGATCTCTAGTCCGGAGGCTATTGCAGGTTTGGTGATGCTTTCAGCTGTTGGGGGGAAAGCCCCATCCCAACTTGGCTCCCTCATTGTCGCTGAAAAGGGCAGCGGCAGCATTTATCCAGAGTGTTGCAAAAGACGTACATAGATTTCATCATGGTGGATGGGCTGGAGAGGTTCTGAGATGCTGGTTCTAGTGGGTTTTATATTCGGAAAACAGCTGTTTGTTCGGACTATGGACCTTTACTGGGGAGGAACCAAATGCACGCAAACAAACTGAAAAGTAAGAACTGATTGCTGTGAAAGAGGTGCAGTAAAAACAGCTAGAGCAGCGGGTGAAGCCAGGATGAAAGGGTTGCCTGTCTTAAGTGAAGAAAGTGGAACGTGTCCATGGTGAGTTTAAAAAGCCAGCACAACGCATGCTTGTATAGAAACACAGCGATAGTTCCTTCACTGAAGAAGTGCGCGAGGTACAATTTGCTTGAATATCAATGTGTAGTTCGTACTAATCTTTTTAATTTCTTCAGATGGTTGATAAAATTAATTTTCCTCATACTGGAGAAAGAATGGAGTCTGCAAAGTCATGCCATATTTTTATTTGTGTTTTTTTTAAATGGCTGTACAGTACCTTTGTGAACACAGTTCTCCCCCTCTCTTAGATCATGAGTCTAAACGGAAGAGGAAGATGGCTGAGATTTCTCAAGCCCTGACTGCGACTCCCGTGGACGTGGCGGCGCTGAGGCGCATGGCGATCAGTGAGGGAGGGCTCCTGACGGACCAGATCCGCTGTAAAGTGTGGCCCAAGCTGCTGAACATCCAGACCGATGACCTGCTGGACAAACCAGGTAGCTACTGTATCCAATCTCACAAAGCACTGCATGCAGTTAATCCCATCAACCCTGGACCTGAAACTGCTTCAAACGACAAAATGCTTTTGCAGCGTGAAGACAAAATACATATAGTGTATCCTGACTGCACGACACGAGCACAAAGGACAAAGCCAAACTGCATTTGAATAAAGTAAATGCTCGTTTTTCTGTTCCCCAGTGGAAAATCTCAAATGCAAGAGAAAAAAAAATATATCTCCAGAACCAGAATTAAAAGCTGAAGAGGTTCTCTGCATGATTCCCGTGTTTAGTTGCATGGATGGCAAAGGCATACAGGTTTAAGGTGAATTCCAATCCTGTAGTCAGCCAGTATTTTATCTCTGACCCACACATAACTTTGTGGTTTGCAGAATAGGAAACACATTTAACAAATTAAAATGTGACATTGCAAAGGATACTTCATTTAACTGGAGTGAGAAATCATTTTATTCTGCTGTCACTGAATCCCTTGTGGACTTGCTTATGCAGGGTTTAATGTAACATTTAAGCTTTTCCATTTAGAGCAGAGGTAAAGACTGTTCATTAAAGAGCTAGAGTAAGAGATTTAAAATCTTAGCTTGCGTAAAGCGACAGGCATATTTCGTTTTTCCTTTGCTTGTTTAACCTGGGGTTGTCCCCTTGGTTACACCTCCAAGCTCATTGTTCTCGGTGTGATGTCTGGAGGTTTAGACGCAGCTGGGCATCGTGGCTCCTCACTTGCTCTGGGCTAGTTCTAAAAGGCCCATCCGCTTATAAAAGGAGTTTCAGAGTCCTGCAAACTAAACTCCTATTAATGA
Source organism: Polyodon spathula (assembly GCF_017654505.1). Classification (NCBI taxonomy): domain Eukaryota; kingdom Metazoa; phylum Chordata; class Actinopteri; order Acipenseriformes; family Polyodontidae; genus Polyodon; species Polyodon spathula. The sequence continues at coordinate 26,733,706 of NC_054556.1, read as the reverse complement.
TTTTGTCCATTGCATTGTCCACCTCTTGCCTGGTAACACAGGAGTTTAAAAGCGAGAGGTGTTTATTGAGAAATGTTTCTTTCTTTTGTTTCTGTTCTCGTCAGGAGCGGCACTGCGAGAAAACAGCAAAGATTACCAGCAGGTGCTGCTGGATGTGCGGCGGTCTCTGCGGCGATTCCCACCTGGTGAGGTTAACAGATACACACGCTGTAACTGCTAGTCAGAACGAGCACCTGCTCCCATTGCTTCAGGTACTAGCTCCGTGGGCAGGAGCTCTCAAGTGGAGCAAACTTCAGAGAGGCATTCTCACCGAGTGGGGCTGCGCTGTCCTGCGGTGCTCCTCGTTTGCATGCACACTCACACACACCACACCTACCCGGCACCCTTTCCTCAGTCCCATATGGGTTATGTCACATCATCAAGCGGAGATGGAAACTCCTCCCCAGAATTGGGTCCGGCTGGAACGACCCGTAGGTAACGCTGCCTGTTCTGAGTGGTTCCTGGGTCCCGTAGCTCCACTCAGGGCTTCTCTTGCGTTGCTCCGCAGGGATGCCGGATGAGCAGAGGGAGGGGTTGCAGGAGGAGCTCATTGATATCATCCTGCAGGTCCTGCTTGGGAACCCCCAGCTGCACTACTACCAGGGCTACCACGACATCGTGGTCACCTTCCTGCTGGTCGTGGGAGAGAAGCTGGCCACGGCGCTGGTCGAGAAACTCTCCACACATCATCTCAGGTACGAGGGGGGATTCAGCAGCTCGCTTTGATCCCTCTTAAAGGGGTTTACAATACCAACCTTCGATTAGAACTGTCTCCAGCGGTGTGCCAAAGACACACATGGGAAATGGAGATCTAGGGGGTCCCCGGGTGGCTCCCTTGCTAAAAGCACGGCTGCAGGGTGTGCAGGATGAGTCATGCAGTCAGGGCAGAGCCGGTTTGCATCCTGGCTGTGCAAAGTTGCAGATCTTCACTGTGAATTCCACAGGGAGCTTCGCATTGGCTCTGGATGAAAGAAAATGAATCTCTGAATGGTTATCTGGAATAAAATCTCCTCTCAGTCTCTGCCACAGTGACAGATCTGCTGTGGACATGTATAATGCATTCTCAGGGCACAATGAATCACGGTGCTTTACATAACCTTTTAACTCCAGGGGAGAACCATTTCTTATAAAACGTTTCTTTGTTTTGTTTAGTGCTTCCTTTTCGATGAATGAATATTATTTCCGTCAGTGCTTGGCAGTCTTGGATACACTTCTAAGCCAATATTCATAACCCCTTCCTCTGCATATTGCTGGAGACATTTAATGAGCTGCCATCTATTTGCTAGTGTAAAAGGAGTCATTAGTTGCTTGTCAGCATTCACAGTTCACTGTATCCACCTCTCTCTCTTTTTCTTTTAGGGATTTTATGGACCCTACCATGGACAACACCAAACACATTTTAAACTATCTGATGCCCATCATAGAGAGGGTGAACCCAGAAGTGCATGATTTCATGCAGAGGTACAAATATTGTGGTGTTCTCCATAACAGCAACGCAAACATATGTCGTCATAGTGAAAAGACAAACGATGTTTAAGCTGAAGGATTTGTGAAACGTTTGAATATAATACTTTACTTCTAGATATTCTGTAAACTGGTTCTTATCAGTATTATTTTTATTTTATTTCAGGATTGTGTTCACAATGTTTGCTTCATGTTATAATATGTTAAACTAAACCGTACTTTGAGATATTATGGAACCCTTAATCAGCAAAGTGAAATTGTAAAATGAACGGCTGCTCAGCTGTTCTTGCCTCATGTCCACCAGTCGTGTACACGGTGGGCAGCGGTGTGAGATGCCCATTCGGACTTGGTGTTTTGTCTCTGCTGATGTCCCTGTAGCGCTGCGGTTTCCTCAGCAGGTAACAATGCTCGTTTGTTTTTCTCCAGGGCGGAGGTAGGCACCATCTTTGCTCTCAGCTGGCTCATCACGTGGTTTGGCCATGTTCTGTCAGACTTCAGACACGTGGTCCGGTTGTACGATTTCTTCTTGGCCTGTCACCCCTTGATGCCAATCTACTTTGCGGCTGTGGTAAGTATGCTCGTTGCAGGAGGCTGGCAGGCGCTCGGCCGAAAGATGCATTCGAATGTGTCCTGTGAATCAGCTGGATAGAAACTGAGGCTGCGGAGGGCGAAATGTTTAAACGGCGAACGGAAATACAAACCTGAACGGCTTAGTGTCCCCTGTTCTGTGTGGACCTTGTACTAAGTTTCACGTGTCTCAGAAAGCTTTATCGTTTGTAATATCTTGACGCGCTGTAATCAAACACTGGGTGACAAAATCTACATAAAACAAAATGAAGTAAAATCTAAAATACCGAATCTGCTTTTTCACTAAAAACCTGCATGATGGTTTAAACAGTTAACAACCAATTTACATAGACGGGTTAGAAGACTTGCAGCTCAAACATGGCTCTCTGATGGTCACAGTGAGCGGCTGCCATTACCGTTGTGAATGTGCTGGTTTGTGTTTTTAATGCAGGATTGCAGCGTGTTTGTGTGTTTATTTCAATGTGTGCAGATCGTGCTGTACAGGGAGTCGGAGGTCCTGGAGTGTGACTGTGACATGGCCTCTGTGCACCACCTCCTGTCCCAGATCCCACAGGACCTGCCTTACGAGACCCTCATCAGCCGAGCCGGAGACCTCTTCGTCCAGTTCCCCCCCTCGGAGCTGGCCCGTGAGGCCGCGCAGCAGCAGAGTCAGAGGTACCTCCCTAGGGAAGAATAGATGGGTTAAACCATAATACTTTGTGTGTGTGTGTGTGTGTACAAGTGCTATTACAAACACTAAGGCTAACATCGATTTCTGACCTGAATGCTGTTAACAGTGGTTACAATTCAGTAACACTTGGCTAACATCAAACTGTGAACTTTTAAGACCCCTTGTGGAAACTTTCCAGTTTTTTACATTTGATGCAAAAAAATTAAATAGATTGCAGAATGGCATTATAAAACAGCTTGCTTCATAATTGCAGTTTGAGTAGAATATGTATGTAAATGTTACCAGTCTGGGTCACGCTTACATTGCAGCATAAAAAAGCATCTAGTTCCGGGGACGTTGACAAGACGTGGCATTGTTTTAAAAGGGTTAACTTCAAACTGTGATATTATTCAGCTTGCTTTTCAGAAATGTACTTTCCAAGAATTACCAAGAACATTTAAATAAAAAAAAAAGTGAAATGGTTAAACACGGATTTCATAGCCATCTCCAGTCGTTGTAGCCTAACACTTGATGTGTTGACTTGGTTTTCTCCTGGGTTCACCTATCTCTACTTGCAGCAGGTATTCTGTCCAGGCTATAACACAGAGATTTCATGCTTCTTCGTGATGTTTGTTCCCTACGCAGGACGGCTTTTTCAACATTCAAGGACTTTGAGCTGGTCTCTGCACAGCAGCGTCCGGACATAGTGCTCAGACGGCGCTTCAAGGAGCAGCCTGCCAAGGAGGCGGAGAGCAAGGTTGTGCTGGCCAGACCAAGCAGCAGTGGCTTTGTGAAGCTGGCAGTGATGGGGCTCACAGTAGCCCTGGGTGCTGCTGCGCTGGCAGTGGTCAACACCGCACTCCAGTGGGCTCCCAAGATCGACCTGCAGCTTTTCCCTTAACTGGAGGAATATGGTTTTGTGTTTTTTTTTTTTTTTTGTGTAGTCCCTTTAAAAAAATGTCCCAGAATGGCTTTGGGAAGACTGTGTTTGTCCTTCATTTGAAAGGACAGTGAATCGTTTTCTGTTGCAGCAACAATGTCTGGAACTGCCTTTCATTTCCTTTGCCGTTTCCAGAGGCTCGGATTTCTTCTCCTCGTGTTTTAAGCAGCATTAACACATTTCAATTTGCGTTGAAGACTTTTACTCCAGGAACCCCTTTAAGCAGAAAGAGACGTGCATCAACTTTTTACAGACCAAAAAAAATCTTTAGAACTAGTATTATGATTTTTTTTTTTTTTTTTACCCCTCCCCCACTTGCATAATATGTAAACATACATATAATGACCATACATGAGGTATTTATACACTGTAGATTTAAAATATGGAAATTATATAGGGCTTTATCAGAGTGCTAACTGATTGTAATTTGACAACAGTGCATACCTCTAACATTTCAATTAGAAGCCCAAATTATATATTTCTCCATTACCCTGGAGGTCCAGTTTCCTTGGAAGCTTTTCCTATACTTCATCCACTCTGAACAGGCCGTTCACCCGGATGCACAGCTTTACCAGAGTAACTGTCACTGCTATTCCTGGGCTCGTGCAGGAGGCTGTGCTGTGGCTGCTCATTCCTGTAGTCTCACAATAAAGAAGGAGAGCTTGTGCTGTGTAGCAGCTGACTGTTGGAGTCCCCCCTGCATAAAACTGTTAAGCATGCAGGAGGGATATACTCCAAAAGTGTACCTGTGACGGGTGTACTGCTGTGCCACGATCACTTTCATACAGTGCACTGCAGTAACTGTCTGCTGGGCATTCTCAGACCCCTAGAAAGGTCTGCACTAGTGAAATAGTTTGAAGCTTTGAACACTGCAATCTCCAAACTACAATCATTTCTAATATGACTTGTATACAAGTGGATAATTAACCTTATTTAAATCAATCTAAAGTAAGGCAGACACGCGTGCCGGAGTACAGATCTTGCCCAAGTTAATGTGTAACAAGTTAAAGGTTTTGCATCATGGATGTACAGAAGTATGTATGTGGAATATCTTTAACAGTGTCATGAATGCGAATGAATTCGACTGGGTTCTAGAATGTTTTGTAAAAATGGAAATTAGAAGAGTTCCTACTGCAGGAATCCTCTCAGCGGTGTCTGGATGGTTTGGAACATCTAATCTCAGCGTTTTCTACTTCGTGCCCCTTCGCGCTCCCAGCTGCAGACTGATGCTGCTGTCAGGCATGTTAATGGTATCTACATAGGTCAGCCTGGTTTGGCTAAAAGTTAAGCCGATTGCATTCGGAGGGTTGTTTCCACTTCAGCATGTCCATTTGCACCTTCGCCTGCCCTCTGTCCTCCACTGGCACTCCTGATGACCTTTCCTACGGAAGCAGGCAAACCCTTTTTACTTTCATTCCTGGAATCTGCTGCTGTGTAAAAGCTGGCTTATGGTAACAAGAGCACGGACTGTTCAAATGAATTCGTGCAGCTTTCAGCTGCTAGGACTTTAAAAAGAAGAAAAAAAAAACCCTTTCCTGAAACACTGCATTGCACAAACAGAATCTTTTTATTCCATACAAGGCACTGTATGACTGATTTTGTTCATGTACATTGTATCTGTTGTCTTATCATGCTGATTTAATCCATGAAATAAAAAGTTAAAACATTAAACCACTTCAATAAACGTTCAAATAACTGGGCGGGGTTGTCTCTGTGACCCATGAGAAAAAGAATACACTTCGGAAAGTTTGCTTTAGTCCCTTAGACTACTGCTTGTGTAATGTATCTGAGGCTGAAGTTGAAACTACTGTATGCATAACACAGCCTGTTATGCCAGCTGCTGTAACAGTAGAGACTGGAAAGGAGTGGCTGCCAGTTCGAGGCTGAAGTGTTTTGATTTGGGGTGGTGCTCTGGGGTGGCCCAGTTCCTGTTGTTGCTTACATTAAAATTTGCTGAGAAAATGTGTGTTCAGGTAGTCTTGGGAATTGTTTTATTAATTATTAGGAGTAAAAAGGCATTTTGGTTACATGTAGCCTCTTATACACTAATGTAAGTCACACCCCTCACATGCAGTGTTTTATTACAAAGGTTACATGCTGATCACCTCATCTGGCACATGTACAGTGCGTGTGTGCCCAGGCTTTCCACCTGAGATTACAAAAAGCAACGAGCATTTCAAAGTGCACCCCTTAGTATTATTTTATTTGATATATGTTGGAAAGAAAACACATTACGCCACCTGATAAACAGTAATGCTCTTTTTATAACATGCTGCACATGAAAAGATCTTTGCATTAATCAAATCTATTTTAATCTAACATTTCTTCACATTAACAAATATGCATGCCACTCAGAAAGACTTGCAAACTGATTGACTACAAAGCGATCTGTAATGCTTTGTAACCTGCCTCAGACCTCGTGAGCACAAGCTGGCAGCGATATCCCTATGCAACCGCAAGGAGAAAAAAAGGGCAAGACAAGAACTGCTTTTTAAGGTACTACTTTCCCCCAGTGGAAGAACACAAACACTAAAATGCATGGTTCTTATCTTTGTTGAGATAGAGTTTTAATAATACCCTCCACATCCAGAATAAATGGGAGATTATGGACCGATCTGACCAAAGATCATTACTGCCAGAAGCCGGAGGGGTAATGACCTCGCGTGCTGGGTATTATTGTTGCTGTGATCTCAGTTTAGTGACAGAACACACACTGCATATATAAAAAAAGACTGAAAGAGACAGAACCGTGATCAATCTCAAGTTCTTTAGTGCATTTCTATTTGTAATGGATTAGGGTCAATAAGAAGGAGAGGCTGATGCTCAGTGGCAGTTCTGGCAGTTGGGGTGACAGCGTGCCACATTGAATCTGCAGCCACACCCTCCCGAGGTATCCCCATGACCCTGGAATAAAGCAGAGACAGTCATTAAAACACTGCACAGAACACAGCCCTGCCCTGAAAACACAACTCCCCAGGAGCTGCAGCTTCGTGCACTGCGCCTTTTACCCCCCAGTTTGCTGTGATCAGAGTGAGCTGCTGAGTAAAGGATGCAACTGAACCTACAAC